>NC_073344.2:7749285-8056071 GCF_027580225.2 Misgurnus anguillicaudatus
GTATTAGTTAACATTAGTAAGTGCCTAAACTAACATGAACAAACAATGAACAATATAGTTTTCAGCATGTATCAAATAAGAGATAATGTATAGGCAGCAGGTTGTTATCGCAGAAATAATTTTAGTTCCATGACTAAAAGAAAACGACTTTTAAAAGTTTTTAATAACAAAAAAGAACAATTTCAATACAAATGAAAACAAAGCATTTTTTTATATTAATCTTAATCTGGTGTTCTTGTCCCTTAGCTTAGTTTTTCATTTTACAAATTCCGCCATCTAAAAAGGGAATCAGTATGGCGACAGCGCAGCTGGCTTTAAAAGGGAAAGAGAGCTGAGACTCTCATTGGTTTATTGCACATTACGCCCAAAACTCACCCATTACTCATTACGAAAATAGGAACAACCTTTTTAGACCATGCGCTCGGTGCACAAACCATTTTTCCCGTCATTAAATTAG
The DNA here is from genome assembly GCF_027580225.2 of Misgurnus anguillicaudatus. Classification (NCBI taxonomy): domain Eukaryota; kingdom Metazoa; phylum Chordata; class Actinopteri; order Cypriniformes; family Cobitidae; genus Misgurnus; species Misgurnus anguillicaudatus. Next base: position 7,749,743 of record NC_073344.2, read on the forward strand.
CAAAAGTGGAATCGGACACACCAGTTTAGACCGTGCGCTGTGCGCTTTAGACAATGCTCTTAAGATTGTTAAAAATAGGCCCTATATATCGGTTTGAAATATTTAATTTTTCTTAGTTTTAACAAATGCAGGAAAATCTGTTTACCTACTATCTGTTTAATGTCACGAACATACTATTTGGTTTAATATAGGGCTGTCAAAAGATCAATCACGATTAACCACATACAAAATAAAAGTTTGTTTTTGCATAATATATGCCTGTGCACCGTGTGCAATTATTTTGTATATATAAATACCCACATGCATGTATGTATTAAAAAACATTTACATGTATATATCTATATTTATTAAGATTTTAATATATTTATGTGATATGTAAATAAATAAAAAATACATTAAAATGTTCTTACACTTATACATGTATCTGTGTATTTATGTATATATACATATACATAATATTACACAACAATACACATAAATATATTATGCAAAACAAACTTTTATTTTGTACACGATTAATCGTGATTAATCTTTTGACAGCCCTAGTTTAATCATTTATAAAATGTCATATGTTATTAAAGGGGTCATATTATAAGATTTTTTTTAAAGATAAAATAAATATTTGGTGTCCTCAGAGTGCTTATGGGACGTTTTAGCTCAAAATACTCCATAGATAATTAATTATAGCATGCTAAAATTTCCACTTTGTAGGCGTGAGCAAAAGTGTGCCGTTTTGGGGTGTGTCTTTTAAAATGCAAATGAGCAGATGAAATCACAATGCAAACACTGATCATAATGATGGTGGTTTGTTGTAATTGAAACTCATTGGTGCTGTCAAATTTTTTTCTTTCTCTGCACTAAATGGCAGTGCTGCCGTGGTTGGACAGTGCAGATTAAGGGGCGGTATTATTGTAATTGGCCGTGCTACCTACATCACAAAACAGGTGAAATCTGAACAATCTATTTGTTCACATGCTTGCAGAAAATGGCATATCCAAACAAAGTTTCTCGGTTGATAGTTATCACATTTTCTAGGTTGAAAGAAGTCTGAGGACACAATTATAGCACTTAAACATGAAAAAAGTCAGATTTTCATGATATGTCCCCTTTAAAAGACATATTTATATTTAAGTTTTGTGTAATATTAAACTGTACCTGTCAAAATGATTTGCACTTTTGTGTTTACCTGTGTTATTAGTTTCAGGTGGTTATGGCCTTAGAATGTCGTGACTGGCCAATCAGAATCAAATATTTTAGAATGCCATGCCATAATTCTTGTTAATGTTAATACAGTTATTCAAGTTAGCTCGTGGTGCATTAATTAATGTTAACAGTTACTAAGCTTGATTTTATAAATGTATTAGAAAAATGTCGAAATTAACATGAACTACTATTAATAAATGCTGTAGAAGTATTCATTTTATTGTTATAGTTTATTGTTAGTTCATGTAGCTAATGCATTAACTAATTGTTAACAAACTCTGTTTTTTTAATTTATTTAACATTTTCATTGTTTCACACTTTATTAATTCGTTTAATCCTTAATTTAAATTAATTGCGTAAAATGCATCATAATTTTTTTTAAATATGGTATATTGAAATGCAACAAACGTACAACTTTCACACACAATGCGTCGGTCCTAGCTTGTGTCTGTTTATGCAATTCTGTGCACAATTGTAAATGGAAAAGATTTCCCTTTTGCGACGGCGAAGCTCTCTGTCAGTGTATTTGATGTACATTGAACATTCTGTCAGTCTAGAAGCGGCGAAATGTCTGGAGGCTGTCAGTCTTTCCAGCGTAATCAAAATGAGACAGCCCTGCCGACACCTTGCCATCTCATCTCAGACACATTTACATTGAATCCACTCGCTGAAAGCTTTTTTTCTTACCTTCTTTCACCGGGTATCTGACAAAATGTTGATTCTATAATACATGAAGTGCTGCGTCTCTGCCAAAATAGTCTACGTGTTGTTGGTCTACTGTCCCATTAGGGCTGATGCAGAGAAATATATAGATTCACACACAAACACAATATATATGTGACCCTGTCTCTGAAATCCAGATCAAAGAGATAGTTCACCCAAAAATTTTAATTCTGTCATAACCCACTCACCCCCATGCTGCCACAAACCTGTATACATTTCTTTGTTCTGATGAACACGAGGGAAGATATTTTGAGAAATGTTTGTAACCAAACTGTTTGTGGACCCCATTTACTTCCATGGTATGAAAAAAGAATACTATGGAAGTAAATGGGGTCCACAAAGGGTTTGATTACAAGCATTTCTCAAAATATCTTCTTTTGTGTTCACAAGAACAATGAAATTTATTCAGGTTTGTAACAACATGAGAGTGAGTAAATAATGACAGAATTTTCATTTTTGGGTAAACTGTCTCTTTAAAGTCTCATTAACTAATTATAAGAATAGAAGAATTTAAATTTTGATTTTATTCATTAATTCAATCTTTGGCATGGCCTCAGACAATCTTAAAGATATTAACCCTTTAACTGTTACAGCCCTTTTTGAGTAGTGGGGGTGGTGAAAAGGTGATGTACACCTTCAAATTAATATAACTTTGGCATTTTTTTGGTCTAGAAGCCTAATTTTGGTCTTGTTTTAAAGCAACACCAAAGAGTTTTTTTTTTACCTTAAAATATTGTTTCCAAAAAAGTTTTAGTCGTTCATCCACTCGAAACAGGGGGAACGGCACTTTCACATTCGCTTTGCAGCCCTCTATCGGCCAAAACTGCACTAAAGAAGTTTAAAGAACCAGAACCATCAAGTTGCGGTCCTGTAGTTCGAGTGAAAACTACAAAAACTTGCTTTACGGCAGACCTACAATCCAATCAGAGCCAGCTTTGCTGCAGTATTTATGACAATGGTAATGGACAATTCCGCTTCTAACCTGTAGGGGGAGCAAAGAGCAAAAACTCTTTAGTGTTGCTTTAAAGAAGACACTTTAACATTTTTTACGGAAGTGTCTGGAGGTGAAATATAATTTTTTTATAGCAGTTTACATTTATTTGCAATAAATAAAAAATGCAATATAGTATTATTTTTAATACATAAAATTATCAAAAATTTGAGGGTTGTGATGGTTTGCTGCATACTCTTGTCACAAATTAATAAATTACAGTTACTACATTATTATTATTAATATTATTATTGCTAAAAGGTTTTGAAATATGAAAACTACATTCTTAGACCTTTCCAACAATATATAGTTTGTCGTGATAGATTAAAGGAATATTCCATTTTCCTAAAAGAAAAATCCAGATAATTTACTCACCCCCATGTCATTCAAAATGCCGATGTCTTTCCTCGTTCAGTCCAGAAGAAATTATGTTTTTTGAGGAAAACATTGCAGGATTTTTCTCATTTTAATGGACTTCAATAGAGCCCAACATCCAATACTTAACTCAACACTTAACAGTTTTTTCAACCGAGTTTCAAATAACTATAAACGATCCCAAACGAGGCATAAGGGTCTTATCTAGCGAAACGATTGTCATTTTTGACAAAAAAAATAAAAAACATGCTCTTTTAAACCACAACTTCTCGTCTAGATCCAGTCGTGATGCGTCAGCGTGACCCCAAGCAATACGTCATGACGTCAAGAGGTCACAGAGGACGCACGTGAAACTCCGCCCCAGTGTTTACAAATGGGTTTGAAAGAGAACCGTTCCGACGTTGTTGTATGTCAACTGATACTAATTAATGTCTTTGTGGCAGTTTATTGTTTACAATGTGCGTTTTATATATGTAACACGTGACCATCCCTACGTCACTACGCATTTACGTTAGGTTGCGCTGGACCGGACCTAGACGAAAAGCTGTGGCTTAAAAGAGCATATTCCCCATTTTTCTTGTAAAAAATGACAATCGTCTCGCCAGACAAGACCCTTATGCCTCGTTTGGGATCGTTTATAGTCATTTTGAAACTCTGTTGAAAAAAACTGTTAAGTGTTGAGTTAAGTATTAAATGTTGGGCTCTATTAAAGTCCATTAAAATGAGAAAAATCCTGCAATGTTTTCCTCAAAAAACATAATTTCTTCTCGACTGAACAAAGAAAGACATCAACATTTTGGATGACATGGTGGTGAGTAAATTATCTGGATTTTTCTTTTAAGAAAATGGAATATTCCTTAACATTTACATGAAAAATATTGAAGTAAACTTAGATGTCCCACTCACGGGACAGCGCCAGTTAACGGTTTAAGGTCATTCACGTTTTTTTACATAAATTTATGTAAAAAAACAGTAAATCACAAAAAATGACTGCCAGGGTCTCACACGTATGTATATGTGTGAATATATTTATATATGCTTAAAAAGGTAGACACATGCATGCATTCTCACCTTAAAGTCATAAAGACCCATATGTTCTGAAATTAGCTGATCTAATTAATGAACTGTCTCTTTACTTTGGCAGCCGCTGAGGAATCGTCTCATGATATTCGACTTGTGCAGCAGCTGGTGCCCACTCAAACATTTTCCTATTTCTGCACAAGGTGGATCACGTAACTGTCACTTTATCACTCCTAAAGGCCACGTGAAGGACAAAAGCTGACCTAACAAAACACACACTCGTCACATCCGACCCATAAGATGCCAATCGGGAAGCGCGAGAACTTAGAAGGTTGTTCTTAACAACTCAACATTCAGCAATTTGGTCCGTTAGCCATATAAGGTTGTAAAGTCTGACCGTAAAGTTTACAGAATACGAGAGTTTTGCGATCAGCAGCACATTTATCTGGACACAGATATGATTTAATATTAGCATCAGTCTTTAAAATTTTTTTATCAGTCATTTATTTTGAATTCACGTGTATTTGCTGTTAAACCAAAAATCGGTTTTGTATGCGTGTCTGCAGAGCTGGAACAGGCTGTAACACAGTAGCCCCTTTGTGACCTGATAACATTTATAGTTGTAATGGATTTTTTTAATGGCCGTCATTAACTCGCACAAAGAGGGGTGAAAAAGATTGCTTGTACATTTTTTTGGCGGGTATTTCAGCTTTACAGCATTATGTTCCAGTATGTGTCCTTCCATCATTTTTGTTTTACAGCCCGCGGAGTTGAATAGTTTTAATGCGTAGATTTAGCATCGGCCTTGTATCTTAAATCACGTACAAGATGATTCCATTGTGTTTAATACATTTTTTTTCTCTTTGGTTACTACTTGGAAAGAAATAATTTGACTAATAATTCAGTTTCAAGTTTATTTGCCATGACCTTTTCTCAACGCCAACGTTGGGTCATTAGAAAAGCCTATACACAAAACAAAGACATTTTCATTTGGTACAAAAACATTCAATGATGTATCAAAAATGTTAATAAAAATAATGTCAGCACAAGTGGTCCCTTATTGCCTGTTCATTTACACAATACCATCATCCTAACTGAACTAACTGAATTTATCTCTTAAGGCATACAAGTGAGAAGTAGTCTGGCAGAACTGTATCTCCTTTCACGTTTCTCAACAAGTTCAGCAAACCTCATTACATGAAAATTGAATTTTCCCAAACTACTCCCATCCTGTTTACTTCTCTCATGTTTTACAGCACCGGTCGTGGTTCGTCCTTTGACACCCAACGGTTTTAGTTCGTTTTCTTTTGACCTTTTTTCCTCTGTGGCTCCGACAACTGGATCAAGTTGAAATATATGGCAAAGCCCAGAAAGTGTAGAAAGGAGAGGACGGATACCAGCACTGGAAACAGATCGGGCAACCTAGCCGGGGGCTCCAAACAAACACTCGCAAAGCTCAAACCAGCCATGGCCAGTAGTGAAATCCAAAACTGTAAATGACAGCAGAGAGGAAAAAACATGATTTGATTGCCTTAATTATTAGGACAACATGACATGCATTGCATTCATTCTGCACAAAAAATTTATTAGTTTTTTAAAAAATCGAATCTTATGGACTTACCGGTTACAATTTTTAAAGCCCCCCGACCTAAAAATTCACTTTTAAATGCGTTTCTAACTGTTGGGGATCCCCTATCAATGTGATGTCACAATGATTACATAAGTAATTTTGATAGTCGTGCATATATTATATGAGTGTCCAAAATGGCACCCTCGTTCACTCATTTAGTATTCACTACATACCAAATGTCTGATAGTATTCTATAAAAAGTGTAATGTTAAATGGATATGAGATTTCAAATCTCATATGGATGCAGTTTAGTTAAAGCAACACTATGTAGTTTCCATGTAAAAATGACTTACAGCTCCCCCATGTGGTTGAAAAGCGCAACAGTGCCTGGTATCAGACACTCTTCTGCAGGCAGGGGGAGGGGCGGGGCTGTGTCCTCTACCCTCCACCGCCACTTTCAGTGTGTGCTTGTAGCAGCTAGGAGGCTGCTCAGGTTGCAGCAACAGTACAATTTGTCCAGTTAAAAGTTGTTCTATCACTGAAATAATTTTAGAGACATTATTTAAAGATTAAAAAAAAACTACATAGTGTTGCTTTAAAGTTATGGGTTTCATAACAGTTACTGAATAAAAAAATACAAACAACTAAATAGATGCGGATCAAAAAGGAATCAGATTTTTGTTGCCTGTCCGAACAAAGCCTCATGTCTATTTTTCACCTTGTTTTGTGACAACAAGCCATCTTATGAAGAGAGGTTTAAACATTAACGTGTCTATTTAGGACCGATGGAGTGAAGGATCAGTGGAAATGTTGGTGTGAGCAACACGACCCTCTATGAAACTCTAGCTCAATCCTAAGGCCCCCTTATTTATGTCTCTTGTGTAAATAAATATATCTAGGCAAACCTGTGTTAATGACTCACGCTACATAAATAGCACATCTCCACGTCTCGGACGTTCGCGCGAAGAGCTGCTGAAACGTTCAGTCCTCAAAAGTGCCAAGAAGAGCAAGGGGTCAAACTAATCTTAAAGTTACAGGCAATTTTAAGTTGGGGACTGTATGCTTATCTGACTTCCTCTTGAGCTTCAGCTCCATTAATGTCAGTAGTGTGTAGTAATGGGCAGTGACTGTCAAAGTTAACTTACTTTGCATTTAATGATCGGGCCAAGTTTGAGTTTGGGCAGACAGTACTGACTGACTTTGCGAAAGACGCCCAGCCTTAGCTCTTCATCTGTACTTCTCTCTAAAGCAAAGAGCAGATACATGCTCAGAAAGAGGAACGCCAGTGAGGTCACTATGTAAGGCAGCAACAGACCGTCCTTCAACAGCAGGGGGAGCATGCTATAGGAAACACAAAATACATAGGGCATAATATACACACAGTATGAGCAATTCCAGCATAATGGATGTGACATTTGCAGTTAAAACTTAAAATATAAATTTTCAGAAAATGCATTTATTACCAACATATTGAACAATCTGTTTATGACAAAATCCAGACATCATCATAGACATACATATGTTTTCTAGATTAGATGAGAGAAACATGCATGCGTTTTGGATGTGACTTAAAAATGACCAAAAAAGTTCTTGGAAGACAACATATTTTGTAAGAAATTATGCGAAAACCAGAAGCAATAATACCAAACAAATGGAAGAGAGACTGCACTTCAAAAACAAATAATTATTTTATTTACATTTTTGTATGCACAATCATGAGGAAGAAATAGACGTGACAATTCTAAAAGCGTAACTTGCTTAACTATTAATGTAAAATAACAAAATAAAACACTTTAAAACCTTTTATTTAACTTTTAGACTTTGCCTAGGTATTTAAACTACAAATTATGACATCTGAGATATCAGTAGGGCTAAAAACTTTACTTTTCATGATAAGGTGCATAGAATTGCCCATACAGAATTCTGGTGTAAATATACACTCAAAAATAATTTGCACTTATTTTAATTGAATTTTTAATTGTTAGGAATTATGTATGGAACTCCAAAGCTGACAAAATGATAAATAAATAAATGTGGTAATGTAAAAAATAAAAATACATACATTATATATATAAAGAAATGTAAAAAACAAACAAAAATAAATGAGTATTTATACATGTATTTCCTTATTTATGTATAATTGTATTTTCTCCACATTTATTTATTTATTTATGCTTTTGTCAGCTTTGGAGTTCCATATTATGTAGCTGAATAGTTTTGTAGGTAAACCTGTATGCTGTATGTTTGAACCTAGAAACCAATTTGCTGTGCTTGCTTTTTGTGTCATTAACTCTTCAGTTTCTTTAGTTGATTTATGTATTTTTAAGTAAATTATAATGGGAGATATGTGCCTGTGACTAGGGCTGTCACGATTATGAAATTTGGCTGACGGTTAATTGCCTAATAAATTGTGACGATTATGACGATTAATTGCCTGTTTAAGGGCTTTGGCGATTATGACGATTAATTGTCTGTTTTGTTGCTTTGACATTTAATTCTCATAATTTTTTTGGGTTGTTCATGAAATAATTTTCACACATTGTTGTAAATATTTAAATTAAATATTTTGCAAGGTTTACCTGGCAGTAAATATCAATACACATAACACATATTTAAAAGTAATCTGATAATGTCTCATTTATACAGGCGCTGCAGCTCCCCCTTGTGTTTTTTAGAGAGATGTGCAATCATTGCGGTGATCTGAAATCATTGCGATGAGGTTAAACAATCGCGATGAGACGATTATTTAATAATTGAGACAGCCCTACCTGTGACTGTCACAAAACAAAACCTTATAATACAAAGCCTCATCATCACCCCATCTTGGTTTATTTAGCAATTTATTATATAACTGGTAATGATAGAAAGTGCAAAAATGAGTAGGGGGTCGCACACCGTACTAGAAGCGCTGCGTCACGTCTAGGACAACTTGGAGGTATCGTACACCGGAAGTGCATATTAAATAGCGCAAGCTTATTCAGCGTTTACTTCAAAATGCAAAATATACGTTAACAGCCAATGTTAATTGCTAACTATTTGGGACAAATATGATGTTATTTAATGTTAAACTATGTGAGTGGCTCTCTCTGGTGCAACAGGGATTTGAGCAGCGTCCAGTCTCACAGCGGAAAGTCGCCAACAGCCGCCGCCGGTGTGGTACATTCATAGGAAATAATGTGTTCTGTTTTTAGGTTCATGACGCGACGCTGTGCTTCCCGTCCGCTGTGCGACCCCCTTTAAAGTCATAGTCATTTCTACATTCCTTATTTAGTATACGCAGAACTAATAATATGCAAATTAGTCTCCGTCTCTACTAAATTGCACAGCTCGGCCATATATATGATTATGCTAATAGACGCCTCCACCCTTTTGTACACGTAAATGGATGCTATTATCGCTAGCTCCAGACAAATAACTGTCAAGTCCGGTTTCACAATGCACACGTGAACTGCGCATTTGGCTAATTGTTTTAAACACTGATGTTAGCGGGTTAGACTATTACACACTTAGTTCAGCACACGTGAGTTAAAATGTGACGATGTGACGTAGCAAACCAATGCGATTTCAATAAGATGTCTTTGGAAAACTAAAAATATAATGAATAAAATACACCAGCAATGGTGTTGAATGATGAATTTGCACATGGGTTGCCTTAAAGCATATTACATAAACATACATATGAAGAGTTTCGTTGCAAAACGAGATAACCACCGTTTTTATAATTGTTCAGAAATCTCGTTTTTTGGTTGTGCATTCCTATTAATTTCAATTCAACTGCAGTTGCTTTGTTTGGATTTAAACCTTCACAACTTAACAAATACAGCTAAGTAGCACCATAAAACAAAATAATAACATGATAACATAATAATAAACATGTTTTGACAAAAATGTTAAAAAATGGATTTATCTCGTTTTGCAACAAAACTTCATATAAACAACAATTTTCACCACAGTGGGAGTTTAAACTAAAGTCAAAGCTTAGCTTCACAATCATTTGTCTGAAAAACAATAACGTGTGCACCAACCTTTTCCTATTATCAAACATACTGCCGTTGAGAAAGTGCGCTGACAAAATTAAAAAATCTTTGTGTACGCAGAATAGGTCGTGGAGATTAAAAAACAATACAAATTGTGAAATTTGATGGCACAACGTTTTGGAATAATTAGTAAAAAAATGGAAATTATTGAGGCATAGAAAATTGTGGCAATATGTGTGCTTTTGCAGATATTTTTCCTACTGGTGGAACAATTACTCTGTCATAGAATATAATCCAATTATCTTCCATAACAAAGAGCTTCATGTCTTCAGCCAAGAAACATAAATATGTAGCATTAAAACTGTATTTGTGGATGCGAGTAGTGTAATTGCAAAGAATGGTGGGCTGTGTTTATACAAAGGGGTCTTAGTTTAATGGTATGTGGGCTATGTCATGTAAGCCGGTGATATCCTTACACTAAACTATGCATCCAACAATTAGTCTCGACAGCTGGGACTCCCCTACAAGCTACTACACTTCCTCTAACTATATATTTGCTGATCTCGTTTCTATCTTGGCCATGAGGATTAACTTATTTATAGCAATGCCATTTTAATTAAGTAACAGATATTGATAGGATCTTACCTGAAAGTTGACGTTAGAGAAAACCAAATGGCAATCAGAGGTATTTCGTTGATGATGAGGCAAACCGGTCTAAAGAAAACACATTACGTTATATTAAATGTATGCATTTGCAAATACGTATATTCAAGGTAACTTACAGTAATTTGTATAGTGACAATAACATTACCACTAAATCTTTTTTTAAAGCAAGTGCCCAAATATTCCTACAGCTCTTTCCATTAGCCTTCATCAGGAAGTCCCGCCTCCAAACTAACATCACTGGTTGAGCCAGAAGTTGACATGTCAGAAGGTACATTTACCATTGCCTATACTAATTTCTTTGCTCACACAATGTTTAAATGTATGACTCTCTGTGTTTTTGGATCAAGTAGTATTAATTATTTTAAGGTGCTTACAAGGCTGCTAGAAGTATGGACTTCTCATGTACTTGGAAGGAGAACAGGAAGAAAGCCAGGGAGGAGTTTGCCTACAGTAAAAACAGACAGGGGCGTCAGCGGTCAAAAATACAAACCGTCATAGGCAAACACATAACCGTGACGCCACTTACCAATGCGAGCTTGAACTGCCACAGAGTCGGCCTGAACAACAGTTTTATTGATGAAGGCAGGACGAACAAAAGAGTGAGAGCAAGACTGCAAGAAAACAAAACAAACAATTTTATCCGTTACATCTATGAATTAATGAAAGATTTACTATACACACAAACAGAGTGAAGAAATACGATCAAGTGCCGCTGTTGCCAAACTCGTAATCTATCCCATGGAACCGGAGGACGCGGCTGCCTGATCTTTTTATACATCCTCACGGTAAACAAGAAAGATCTCTGCATGCGGTACATGCATGAAATACTGGCACAGGCTGAGAAGCACTCATAGAATGACTTTAACCCCTCAATCATCGCTCTCTCGGACTTGAAGGAAAGGTGGGATGATATAGCGAAACATAGGGTGGGAATAAGGACCCTTTATTAGAATTGAGTAACCCTACTGGGACAAGATGTGAGCTACGTAAACAGACCAGGGCAAGCATGTGTATCCAAATCAATCTGTTCATTTGTTCATGTAAAAAGATATATTTTTTAACACTAATCATAGCCTAATCTGTTTAGTGTATTTTAACTCGAGAGATAATAGGCCAAAACTAGAGATTCGTTTCCTTGGGCCGAATGTCCACCAAAGCGTTTTTAAAGCGGCCAGGCGCTCTTCCAAAAATGACACCTTTGGGCACTTGCCAGCGTTGGTCCAACTTAAAAATGTAAGTTACTTAAATTGTTTAATTAATTCAACTTAAAAATATTATCAATTTATATTTTTAAGTTAAATTAAAGGGACACAAGGCAGCATTTTTATGTTAATAAATCATCTTCGTAAGTCGGTATATGGTTAAATGATTACATGACGAATGAAGACTCTCTCGCCCGCCCCTACCGTCTGTAGGAAGAATACCCCACTTGCAAGTTCGCTGTATCCGACCCGGTGTCCTTCAGTCTCGTAAAGTCTCAGATATAGAAAGCATTTACTCCCAGACACTAGGGGGAGCTAGTAGAGAAATAATACTCAGACTTGCCTTGTGTCCCTTTAACTCAAAATAAACCAACAAACTTTTTTTACAGTGGGAAGTGTGCTATGATACTTCTGTTTTGTTTATTTGCTGTTTTACGATGCAGCGGTATATGGTATTTGTCCCGCTCCTCCTCCACTGAAATTGGATGGCTTATGCTGCGTTCAGACCAGCCGTGGTAGAGGGGCGAGTGATTTCAATGTTAAGTAAATGTAAAGAAGCGATGACGCGCGTCTGGAGGTCTGGCGGTGCAAATGAGGTGTTTAGTGCGGTAGACGCGATTCCGCCTCATTCGCATGTCTAGTTTGCGCGAATGGCGAGGCAAACGCGCGAGTTGAAAAATTTGAACTTTGGCGAAAAACGTGCCACGCTAACCAATCAGGAGCTTGCTCTAGTAGTGACGTGATTACAGGAAGTTGCAGAAGCCCCTCCCATGACGCGAATTTCTGCGTGAATGTCTCGATGACTATACATTTTTTACGCACGGCTTTCACGCACAAATTAAGCGAGTAAGCTCAAAATGTTCAAGCGTCTAACTAGATGCAGTAGACGTGAATTTGATGCCTCTGGTTGACGCAGCTGGTGTGAACCCACAGTGAGTGAAAACTGACATTGTAGAGTTCAGTACTTTTCCCAAAGTTGAACATTTTTCAACTCTCAGTGACTGATAAAAAGTGCCGAATGCTCAGCCCCTCGCCAGCTTCCAGCATTTTGTTTTTGAAAACAACTGAAAAAATACTTTGGTGGACACGGGACCTTACTCACATTTTTGCGTTCCCTAACACAAAAACATGCTAAATTCATTACCAACATTTTTGGCAAGTCAGAAATACATTTTTATGAATTCAGTTGAATGTTGTTTTTTATAGAAAAATTTTAAATTAATTTTGAGAAAATTAATTTCGGACCCTGCACAAATAGACTTAAAGCAGAGTTTAAAAGATTGTCCGAAATTACGAAGACAATTTATTCAAAGAAATAATCTTAACCAAGCCCTTGCACCTGCAGATTAGCGCATATTATTAGTCACAAAATCTCTGCTATCATTAACTACCCATAATCCCTCTGTGCCCTCCAATATAATGAGCTGTGTTCTGCAAACTTGGTAAGAAGGAATAAACTGAAAGAGATTGATAGGAGAGATACATACAGAGACAAAGTGAGGGTGGTGGGTAAATGGATGGTGAAGGATTACCTGAGGAACAGCTGAGTCTCTCTGGACAGCAGGGTCTTGATCTTTATCAGCACATTCAAGCTGCACCATGTGTTAGCCACTTTATCCTGTCAACAAACACATGCTGTCAAAGTCACCATACTAATGCGCTTCGGACAGCATGACAACGAGAACGAATGATCCACTGACCGCTATCAGTTTTCCGTTCTTCATAAACAGTTGTTTAAATTGGTGTAAATCAGGGGTGTCAAACTCATTTTAGGTTTCGGGATGGATTAAGTTTTTGCTAAAAAGCATAAGTTTGCGTACAAACAAGTGTCAAATGCTGCATAAATGGTTTTACATTATACTTTAACATGGAAGACAACAAATTATATATTTTATTTGTCACCAAGTATTCCTTTACAGTACTGTGAAAAAGTCTTAGGCCAAACTTGTTGTTTTAGAAGTTTTAATGTCCATCCATATTTATTTTTCAATTTATTTTATTAAGATACAAACAGAAAATACAGGAAATATGTACAAAAAAATATAAGTAAAAAGACTATTTAATTTTATTTAGGTTTAAAAGATCCTGCAGTTTCCTGCTATTGCTCAAGAGAAAAGGGGAGTTTACCCTAAAAACTTGACACATCAGTTTACATTTTTATACAGTTTTTAATACTATATACACATTTTCTGGATGTATTCCATCAAAGAGACAATTATATACGATCACTTGCAAAAACAACAAATCTAAGACTTTTGCACAGTACTGTACATTTTTCATATTAAAAATAAATGACTATTAGCTAATTTTATTAAAACTTCTTCCTCAAATAATCTGGAAGGCCCCACTAAATCACATTTTGCTCATGAGCTGTGTCGTTTGCACCCCAAAGCATAGATATATAGATATATAATAAATACAGTGTATGCATGTGACGGTGTCCATTTTTCATGTAATCATAATCACTAGGACTTTTATCACGTTATTATCATATTATAGACGGTTTCATTGGACAGCGTGCGTTCTCATGGTTACGCATGTGGACGTAACTTAATTTCTGGTCTCTGCTTGTTTAATGGTCTGGCTAGTGGCTAAACTAAACTCTGGAACAAATACCTCGTTGAAAATAATAAATGTTTTGGTTTCCTAAAGATGAGGGGAGACGGCGATCATGGATCACCGCTATGTGAAAGGAGGTTTGGCAGCTGATAGTTCAAATTTTATACATTTATATAGTACACATTTTACACCAGGGGTATCCAAAGTGGTGCACGTGTCCGTGAGGTGTCCGCCAAAGCAGATTGTAATATTTATTTATTACATATTTTTTATATTAGCTTAGCTTGGTTTACGTATGTTAACATTTTAAACAATACTAAAACATATCAACAAGTAAATAAAAATGTAAATGTTTTTAACTATATTAAAAAAAGTAGCCCTCCATATTGTTTTATCCATTGTGGTAGCCCTTGCTCACAAAAAGGTTGGAGACCCCTGATTTACACAGTAATGTTAACTTAGTGTAGTTTTTGATACGCTTTGATTTGAACTAAGATAATCTTCTTGTTGTTTATTTAGCTTGTTATCAGAAATAAACTACTCTTAGAGGACTCTGTTGTTATTGATCCTTGTGAAGGTTAACGTAAGTTATGTTTGTTCCATGAAAGCCGTTTGTTTATGCTGTTACTGCTGAAACCGTCTATACCACAGGACTGTTAAGTGCTTTATTCTTATTGGTTGAGAAACGTTCTACAGGTGTGCATTATTTTTTAGTCAATTCAATTCAATTTTATTTATATAGCGCTTTTCACAATAGTTAATTGTTTCAAAGCAACTAATAGATGTATGAAAAGCATAGAAAAACGAGCATAGTAATAATGTAACGTATACAGTAAAGTAGTAAGTTAAGCCAAAGGTGGCGGACTCTCCAGGGGATGAAAAACCCCCCTATAGGAGAAAAACCCTCCTGGCTTGTCCAGGGGGAAAACTCCAAGGAGGGAAAAATGAACATCTATGACGTATTTCCAGGTCTGTCGACCTGATTATCATCACTACACCAAGTTTAACTGAAATAAGGGATTTGTTTAATTTCAACAAATAAATCATCAATGTGTGTGTGTGTGTGTGTGTGTGTGTGTGTGTGTGTGTGTGTGTGTGTGTGTGTGTGTGCGTGTGTGTGGTAGCAAAAGAAACACATTGAAAAGAATGAATAAAATAATTCAAAGAGAAGAAAATTAATACAATAAATAAACACTGATTGCCTGCTTGTTCAGTTTTGTTTTTGCTTCATTCCTAATAATATAAAACTAGAACAAATTATACACAAATACTTAAGAAAAAATGTATATAGAAATATTGATAGGCCAACTTTGTTTGTCACATTGTTCCCATTACTGCAACACAACACAAGCGCAAACTCGCACTTTTACTCCCGCTCTCTCGCTGTGAAATGACGTTTTGGAATTAGCAACTGAGGGTTTAGATGAGGTGCGTAAGAAAATAGTCCTACTCACAATAGCATTTTAAGGACAAAACCTGTGAAATGTCTTAAAATAAAACATCCAAACAATGTCTTGTTGTGTCCGCATTACCACCTCTGTACATTATTTTAGAATAATTCAACACCCCGTCGCCAATTATTCCTTACGTACTGGATTACATTTTATTGTTATTCTTAACTTATTCCCCACCATTGACGAGTTATCTCATCAATTAAAATCCTCTTACCCAATTTATAAAAAAAACTGCAGCAAAAAATTATTTATTAATTTTACACTCCGTGTATGTTTTGATAATAATTTTGAATCCGATATCTAACAAAATTCCTTCACAAAAATGCAATAATTTCAGCTTTTTGCTAAAAAATTATTTTTGAAGAAAAATGTCAATATTTAAGAGTTTATAAACAGAAAAAAATAAAGATAGGACTTTTTCCCCCCTGTTTGTTTGTTGTTTGTTTGAAAGCAGACGGTCTGTTCTTTTAATTGATGTATTTGTATGCTTATATATTTTTAGAAGAAAATGTTCCTGTAAGACATTTTGTGAAACTTTTGTGAAAATCTAAAAAAAAATGTTGGCAGGCAACTTTTCAAAAAAAAAAAAAAAACAAGACTGGTGGGAAATGAGTTAACTATGTTTTAGTTGGTTACTTTTTTAATATCAAAATATTTGAAATAATGTAAATTTAAATACAGTGACTTGAGCATTTAAGAAACTAAATGAACATTTACATTTATCTACAATTTATGATTTAATATTTTAATGAATAACTGAATATGCAAATACGTTTAGCATTTTATTATAAAGCAGTTACTGATAAAATAAAGTCTATTATGAATAGAAGAATAATGGCAATTTTTAAATTAAGCACAATTCGTAAATTAACAACTATATGATGTTAATTACAGTTTTTTTGTAGTAAATGTCAGTAATTGGTTATTTGTGACATTTAATAGCCAGACATATTTACTGTCGTCAATAAACAACACATATGCAAGGGCTGTGCTAAAACATTATGAATCTTGACTTTGTTATGGGAAGTAAGCTACTAAAAAAAAAATAAAACAGTTAATAAGCTATATCGAATTATACAATTTGCCCATATTCATAATATTGTGCGAATAAATAAGCACAATAAACAATATTATAATAAGTCTACAGTGTGTAACCCTACTATTCATGTCATAACACCAATGTTATCAGTGTTCAAGGGTTTTTTCAATATTGTCCGATTTTTTTTCAACACTGACATGTTTGCTGCAAAAATATTATGATTTTCTATAACGACACTGAAAGATTCATGATCACGCTTACAAAATTAGCACAGACAAATAAGGTAAGCATCTTTAAATGGCATGTGGATTTTGAAGAGAAAGCACATAAGTGGCATTACTCAGAGTAATCATTTCCCAACTGAAAGTGCAATAAAAATTCCTGTGGGCATTCTTGGGGGGCATTTATACAAAGGGCAAGGGTGAGGTATTGCTCTCTCATAAATTTTCCAGTCAAGTAACCGGGATGTCAAAAAAAGCTATGCACTTATTTGTAAACTTATGGACACGTGGTTGAATGTATGATGCTAATCTTATGACTTTCTTACCGCATGCCAAGCACTTTAATACCGACAGCGATCTTGCTCCGACAGAGGGCCAAATTTTACCTTTTAGGAAGCCGATCCCTTATGAGTAACTCTTGACCTTTTCGCTAGGATACCGCCATGTGAATCCCCACAGACGGGTGGCCTTTAGCAGTTGTGCAACCGTGGAATTAATACATGATATGAAAGTTTCAGGTCTGCTTCTGAGAATCTGCATTCTGCTCGGTCCTCGAAAACACAGCTGCTGCTTTTCACAGCTGTGTGTATGTACGAGGAGACACTACAGCTGAAGATGAGACTCACTGCAACCAATGAAGTTAATGCACTCCCGTTAATGCACTTGGGTAAACTTTCACAGTGTATTCTGGACTCTGACCCAGATTTCCTAAATGTGCTTTTCACACTTGAAATTGTTAATCCAGTGGCACTCTAAAGCCTGGGTAAATGTAATCCCGGGTTGTCTTGTTCCATGTTTTACACTGTTCGTATTAAGGTTTTGAGTTTTTTTATACTATATATGTATATGTAGACCCTGGTTAATGTTCTTAGTTGCAGATTTTAAGGACAATGCCTTAAAGTTCAGACAGCTGACTTGTTACCATTTTGTTAGTCTCAGCCTCAGACGTCACGCCTACAGAATGTTGGCTAAATGTCTGATGTGTATTGTACACTTAACTGGAAACCCTGTGGGAATGTCGAAGTCGCCTTCTGATTTGTTGAAATTAAACAGATTTCCGGGTCATGAGTGTCGCGAATTTTTCAGGATTCTCATGTTTAATCGAACAATTAAAAGTTGTTAAAATTGTAAGTGAAACAAATTAATACAGACACCGTGCTACAAGCCAAAGCTTTAATTGTTAGAGCTCGACCGTGCTCAGCCAATCACCTTTCCCCCACGGGCACACGCACAGGGGTGCGTTTCCCAAACAATGACGTAACTCGTTGCTGAACGACCATAGTACGATGCATCGTTGGAGAAACGAACTACCTTGTCACGACTGTTTCCCAAAAGCATAGTAACTTTGTCGCACGTTCGTCGTTTGAACACAACATAGTTGATGATGTCACATGGGAGGTGAAGTACTAATTAATCTGTGCAAATCGATTTAATGGCAGATTATTGCTGTAAATAACATATATTGCATTGGAAGACTGATTTTGTTATTGTGATTTAGTTTTCTGTTGTTTATTTTCAAGATATTTAATTCACGGGCAAGTTCCCTCTTACGTCACTCCTCCCAGGGTTTCCCCACAGTCTTAAAGCTCGTTGCTGTGCACATGCGCACTTTTCAAATGCAGCGCTTTCATTCTGTTTACAAATTTTAAGACGTAAAATAAAATTGTAATATATTTAGAATGATGGATATAGACTGTACTACATGTTTTTTGCTTATTTTGTTCAAAAGCATGATCAACATAAGTCTACATATGATAATAACAAGGTCAAGAGCTGTCGTTCCAATGACACAAGTTAGCGATGCAGTTTGCGAATGTTCGTTTGAATGATGGTTTAGAGAAACACCAAATCGTTGAACGATGTTAATAACGATGGAACTTACGATGTTCGTTGGCTAAGGATGCTTTTGGAAAACGCAACCCAGGATTGTGGGATATCGTTGAAGGATACATCTATGCTGCCTTTAGAATTACTGCTTTTAGAAAAATTCCTGTTTTAAGTGTACTGACACAAAAAGCTAACAAATAGTGTTTTCGTTTATGATGGTTGACTGTTGATGAACAACTCATGGTGACAATCTAGCAAAATATTATTGTTAAGAATTCTCTGACGTAGCAGGGTGGGAGGAGCTATGTCTCCACAGCTGCATTAAATTGTTAATTAGTGGCTCTTTGTTCAGTGTGGCATTCAACAGCTCATGGGGAGATTCAGAGTTGATGAGTCCTTGAATTAGTAAGTTTATGTTGTATTATTTCTGTATTTCTTTAAATATATATTCAAGTAAATTTAATGTTTAGTAATATTGTTTGGTTTATATTTGTAATCTGTGTGATTTGATTTGTTTAAGTTGTAAAATGTTTGTTTGCTTTGTTTGATTTAGAAACCATACAACTCTGGTCTCATGATTGCTTGAGAGACAATAAAATGTTAAGGAACTGGATTATTTGGAGCTTCTGTGTTTTAATGGGCACACCATCCTGGTAACACTTTGCCTGAACTAGCTTCTATCCTTATTAGTAATTTACAAGGTCCTTCGAGCCGGATAGGTTGCTAGGATGGAGAAAGATGATGTTGTGAGACCTAAACGGACAGTTAGACCTCCTAAATGGCATCAAGATTATGAACTTTCTCAGCCAAGCGTATCAGCTTGCACACAAAGACCAATGTCTGCTGATCATGTGTCTGTGGAGATGACAGAAGGGGCTTCCATATCTGATACTAGAGCTGAGATGAGAATTCTGTCTGAGGATGTGCAACAAATAAAGGGAATGTTATCAGAACTGGGACAGTCAATGAGAGCTATGCAACTAAGAGGCCAAAGTTCTTCCTTTTCTATTAGTTCTGATTGCAGTTCTACTAAAGCATCTCCTGTTGTTCACCAGACTAAGGTGGATGATATTAATAAAGTTCCTCTTGCCCTTGAATTGGGTGAATGTCTAAGACAACATGAAGCAAATAGAGATATTGATCCATCTACATTACCTCCTCGACTTAGTAGACAAAGTACTTTCCCTCTTCCACCACGATCTATGTTGCCTACACCATTGCCACCAGATGGAAGAGTATCATTAGAGACTGGTTCCTCACAATGTCCTAATTTACCCATGTTAAATGAGTCTGCTAATTCTGTTCACTTAAGGGCACAGCTTTCAGAGAATCCTGTTGTCGCAAGTACGAGTCAAGTTCAGTTTGGTAATGGTCTCCCTTGGCCATCTTTACATCAACAGCCATTAAATCCAGTTTATCTGTGTAATGATCAAGCAATACGGAACTATGGGCCTAGTTCTAGTCAGATGCAGAGTAATGCATGTTTTCCATGGATGCTCCCAAACTATCCTGCCCCCTTTCCGCCTCCTGTGTTGTATCCACCTTATGGTTCATTTGTCCATCCAAGCCATGCTTTTCCAATGTCGGTACCCTCATATAGTCAAGCTCCTTTTATGCCACCAACTCAGATTACAGCAGGTGCTCCCTTTCAGGGGCTTCCACAAATGGCTACTAGTAGTAATACTCCCCTACCTCAGATGTTGTCAGGTCCTCCACCAACAGTCCAAATTGGACATTCAAATGCAAGTCAACCTATATCAGCTTATGTTCAGTCATCTTCAGCACTGGGCCCTCCTAGAGTCTCTGCGGTAGAAAGACCATCATTTCCGTATTTCAAAACTGATGATCCTCAAGAATTTGCAATGCTGAATATGGCCTTGAGAAATTTGCTGCCAGTTGAGGAAACTGAACAATATAAATATCATATTCTTTTGGATCACTTAAAGTTGGATGCTGCTCGTCATTTAGCCCTTGCATATGCTCATGATCCTCAGCCTTACACTACTGCCCTAAAAGCCCTCCAAAGAAAATATGGTCAGCCTCAACACCTAGTGCTACGGGAGATAGCTTTTATTCAGAGCTTACCAGTCATTCGTTCTGGGGATTCTACTGGATTCAGTCAGTTTGCACTACGAGTGCAGGCCTTAGTAGGCATGCTTCAGTCATGGGGGCAGAATGAAGGAGCAAATGAATTGGCATGTGCTTCTCATGTTCACCAACTATTAAGTAAACTTCCAGCAAATCATGTGTCCAACTTTGCTAGACATGCTCGAGCTGTTCGGCCAGATGTTCCTTATAATTTAGTGGATTTTGCAAAATGGCTAGAGGAGGAAGCAGAATGCCAAAGCTTGGTGGTTCAAGTATCTGACCAGTCTAAAGGAGCAACAAAGTTTCAAAGTAGAGATGGGAGACCACTGAAATCTTTATCTTCTACAGCTACCTTCTTGCAGGGTATTAATCAGGAGGGAAATGGGAAGCCCTATGGAATGGTTAATCAATCTAACAATTCAAATAGCAAGCAACCAGTAGAACCCCAAATCTTTTGTGCCTTCTGTGGTAGAACCCATCATTTGAATCAGTGTCCTGAGTTCTTACAGTTTGATGTAAATGCAAAGAGAAAATGGATCTTGGATAACAATCGTTGTTAAAGATGTGGATGGACACATCATTCCTCTAACTGTAATTTGAAGAGAGATTGTCCATCCTGTAAAGAACGTCATTTAGGAGTCATGCATGAAGTTAATGCTTATAAACCTGACTCTGGCATATTCTACTTAAGCAAACCGAGTGGCCCAAATTCTGTGCTTTTGCTTATGCAATTCTTGATGATGGTTCAGAAAAGACCATGCTTTTGTCTCCTGCTGCTGAGATGCTGGGCCTGAATGGGGCGGCTGAGTGCTTGAAGCTGCAAATGACTCGACAGGGTATTGAAGAGATTGATGGAGCTAATGTTACCTTTTCTGTTTCTCCAGCAAATTTGAAGCACAAGAAATATCAGATCAAGGCAGCATTCACAGCTAAGATGTTGGACCTACCTGAGCAGACTTATCCTATCCATACTCTTCAACGATGTTATCAACATCTTAAAGATATCCCTCTGGAAGAATTCCATCAAGTTAAGCCTCTGTTACTTATAGGTGCAGATTATCCCCATTTGTTATGCTCTACTGAGAGAGTGGTGCTAGGCCCTCCGGGAAGCCCAGCTGCATTGCATACTCGCCTAGGATGGGTATTACAAGGACCCATTTCATTAGTACAGGAGAAGAGCTCTGTTTCTCAGTGTCACTTCTTAGCTTCATCTAAGGATCAGCTACAGCTGGATGTAGAAAAAATGTGGCAAGTGGATGTAATTCCATACGTCCAGATGTCGAAGAATACTCACAGGTCAAGGCAAGATCAAGAGGCTCTTGAGTGTTTGGAGAGGAGAACAGAACGAGCTGAGGTAAACGGGGTGGCAAGATATGCTACTCCCTTACTTCGAGTTAAACATACACCTAAATGGAATGCCCCTTTGCAATCCGTTATGTCAGCATTACGTCGTACAGAGCGTCAGCTCATAAGTAATCCAGAACGTGCAGCAATATATAACCAAGAGATTCAAAAGTTAGAGCAAGCTGTTTATGTGAAGAAACTGACTCCAAGGGAAATAACGTCTTCTGATGAATCTTGGTATATTCCACATCATTTAGTTGAACATAACGGAAAACATCGTTTAGTCTTTGATTGTTCCTATAAATACAAAGGTGAAAGTTTAAATTCTAACTTATTACCTGGTCCTACTTTGGGTCCTTCTCTTTTGGGAGTGCTGCTTCGATTTAGAGAACATCAAATTGCAATCAGTGGTGATATCCGGTCCATGTTCCATCAAGTTCGATTATTGCCATCAGATAAGCCCTTGTTACGCTTTCTATGGAGGAATATGAACCGAGATCTTCCAGTTGAGGTGTATGAATGGCAAGTTTTACCATTTGGTACTACATCTAGTCCCTGTTGTGCTATTTATGCCCTTCAAAGACATGCCCAGAGCCTATCAAATACCCATCCAGAGGTTCAATCCTCAGTCCTTACTTCCTTTTATGTGGATAATTGTTTGCAGAGTTTCCCTACTGTCTGTGAAGCAAAAGAAATGATCACTAAATTGTGTTCTGTACTGCTCGAAGGAGGTTTTGAGATCAGACAATGGATAAGTAATCATCCATCAGTGATTGACCACTTACCTGCTGAAGCATGTTCTCCTCAAACAGAGCTATGGCTGAGCCATGATTGTAAGGACCCATGTGAAGGCACTCTTGGTCTGAGCTGGCATTGTATGCAGGATACTCTGGGATATAAGCATCGCCCTGTGAAATATAAGAACCTGACGTTACGAATTCTGTATCGTATTCTTGCACGCCAATATGATCCTTTAGGCTTCATAATCCCCTTTACTACCTGTGCTAAGATTCTGCTACAGCAACTGTGGACTAAACCTGCACGAGGATGGGATGATCCAGATATTCCTGAAGGTATTAAAGCAAAATGGACAGCCTGGGAAAATGAGCTTCCAAATTTGGCTAAAATCCAAATTCCTCGGTGGTATGGGTCAGTTGGAGTGAGTGAAGAAACTGCTGTGAGGGAACTACATATATTCTGTGATGCCTCAGAGCAGGCATATGGAGCTGTTGCTTATCTTCGTCTGTCGGATGGTGATGGAGTTCATACGTCATTTGTTATGGCCAGATCTAGAGTAGCTCCAAAAAAGACAATTTCTGTTCCACGTTTGGAATTATGTGCTGCTTTGTCTGGGTCTCAGTTGGCAAATCTCTTAACAAAGGAGCTTTCTGTGCACATTCATCAAGTTACCCTCTGGTCTGATTCGACTACAGTTTTAACATGGATCTGCTCTGAGTCTTGTCGGTATAAGGTGTTCGTGGCTAACCGTATAACAGAGATTTTGGAGCATACTGTTCCTGAACAGTGGAGATATGTGGATACTGGAAATAATCCTGCTGATGACATTACTAGAGGAAAAAAACTTGTAGAGCTAACTCCCACTAGTCGTTGGTTCCAAGGTCCCCATTTCCTTACTTTGTCTCCTCATCATTGGCCAAAGTTCCCCAGTCTATCTTCTGATATGTCAACTGAACTAAGAAAACCTTTGTTCTGTGGCCAAACCCAAGTTGACCTGACTCTTTCTAAGTTGAATCCTTCTCAGTTTAATACTTGGGCAGATTTGATCACACATACAGTTGAGGAATTCTCACCTGGCTCATCATCAGAAAATAAACTGAGTCAGACTCAGGCAGAGTTATTACTCCTTCGTTTGGCACAAGAAAGGGATTTTTCTGAGGAGTACAAGTTACTTAAATCAGGTCAAAATGTTCCTAAGCAGAGCCGACTTGCTGAATTGGCCCCTGAATATGACCATGTTGTACGCCTCATAAGAGTGGGAGGTCGTCTTCGTCAAAGTAAGGAGTTAGAATCAGATGTTATCCATCCCATCATTTTGGATCCAAAAAATCCAATTACTAAACTGTTGATTGCAGATCTAGATTCAATTTTGTGCCATCCAGGACCACAAAGAGTCTTTGCCCAACTTAGAAGGAAATACTGGGTTCTACGTGGACGGCAGGCAGTAAAATCAGTCCAACGGTCATGTCAAGAATGTAGGAAGTGGAAAGGTTCTCCTTCAATCCCTAGAATGGCTGATCTTCCTCCCTCTAGACTCCGTCTCTTTAAGCCTCCATTTTGGTCAACAGGAATGGACTGCTTTGGCCCCTTTAGTGTTAAAGTGGGCCGTAGACATGAGAAACGTTGGGGTCTTCTATTCAAATGCCAAACAACACGATGTATTCATATTGAGTTACTATCTGGTTTGGATACAGATAGTTTTTTATTAGCCCTCCGGCGTTTCATAGCTCGCAGAGGTAGGCCCTACGAACTCATATCAGACCAAGGAACTAATTTTCGAGGAGGGGAGAGGGAACTTAGAGAGGAGTTTAGTCATCTGTGCCCTGCCCTTCAGGATTCACTTTCAAAGCAGCAGATTCAGTTCCGTTTCAATCCTCCATATTCTCCACATTTTGGAGGTTGTTGGGAAAGAGAGGTCAGATCCATTAAAGCAGCCCTACGAGTAACACTGGGTACACAAGTGTTTCCAGAAGAGGTTCTACATACTGTCCTGATTGAAGTGGAAGAGATGTTAAACTCTAAACCTCTTGGATACGTCTCTTCCAATATTTCAGACCCTGATCCAATAACCCCAAATATACTCTTAATGGGGCGGCGAGATGCTTCCCTTCCTCAGGTGATGTATGCAGATTCTGAGCTTCTCACACGTAGGAAATGGAGGCATAGCCAAGTTCTTGCTGACAGATTTTGGACAAGTTTTATTAGAGACTATCTACCTGGTTTACAGACTCGCCAGAAGTGGAAGGAGGATGGAAAGCCTATTCTGTGCAATGCTGTAGTGATGGTAGTTGATCCTCAACTCCCACGAGGGCTTTGGCCTATAGGAACTGTCACAAAGGTCCTACCAAGTTCTGATGGTAGAGTAAGAGTTGTGAATGTACTGATTGATGGTAAACACTATGTACGTCCAGTCAGTCGTTTGGTAGTTCTAAATGAGTATTCAAATGATTTGTGACTGTTTAGAATTCTATGGGCAAATATGTTTACATATTTGGGGGCGGCTGTTAAGAATTCTCTGACGTAGCAGGGTGGGAGGAGCTATGTCTCCACAGCTGCATTAAATTGTTAATTAGTGGCTCTTTGTTCAGTGTGGCATTCAACAGCTCATGGGGAGATTCAGAGTTGATGAGTCCTTGAATTAGTAAGTTTATGTTGTATTATTTCTGTATTTCTTTAAATATATATTCAAGTAAATTTAATGTTTAGTAATATTGTTTGGTTTATATTTGTAATCTGTGTGATTTGATTTGTTTAAGTTGTAAAATGTTTGTTTGCTTTGTTTGATTTAGAAACCATACAACTCTGGTCTCATGATTGCTTGAGAGACAATAAAATGTTAAGGAACTGGATTATTTGGAGCTTCTGTGTTTTAATGGGCACACCATCCTGGTAACACTTTGCCTGAACTAGCTTCTATCCTTATCAGTAATTTATATTATTTTACACTGTATAACTTTGGCAATATACATTTCACACTGGAGCAGGGCTTCCAAACACAGTGCTTAACCCCACTGGAAAAAACAAATATAAAACATTGCTTTATTTAAGTTCAAAATGGCCTTATTCCATGATTTTGGTTAAACACATTGTCAACAACTTTAGATTTAAAGATGCAATTTGTATTATCTGCGCCGCTAGATGGCGCCAGATCAAATCAACAACAATGACGTTGTTTAATGACGCTCTGAAGCAGCATGGAATTATGGGATTTGTAGTCTTTAACTCAACCGCTGATGGCCATCAACCAGACGCGAACGAGAAATCACGTTGACGGATAAGGTAATCAAGTCTTATAAATGTTGCGTTTGATGACATTGTTTATTTCATAATGTAAGTTTATATGTGATGTTCAAAACGAAATTGTTAGTTATAGATGTTACAGTATTAGTCCAAATTCGATGGTTAAAAAAAGCACAGAATTAAGTTTTCAACTTACAATCTACAATGATTTTTCACATAATGTATTGACAGTACAAATCTTATTGTGAAGTGTCTTAAAATGACCATTTATATTGCTGTACAATACCTCTTGATGTGCATATCGTCCGCGGGAAGACGCGCTGATTACAATCGTCACACTAATGTTGTGATCAATATAATAGCATACGTTTTTTGAAGGGTTACGAATCAAAACAACTCACCCATCGCGTAAAACACAAGCAGGATCAGAATCTCTGTCTAGTTAAATGTTGTCGTGAAGCTCTCTCCATCCAGATAATGCAACATCAAATTGATCCTCATTCTTTCTCTCGTTTTGTTCCAAACTCTTCTTGAGTCGTTTGGTTGGCCCGTACGCTTACGGGAGCTGTCTTTGCTGACACAACCAGCGGCAGACGGTAAAGAGTAACTTAATCCATAAGTCCATAAGCAAGCGCATAGCCCGACAGGCACTAACGCATAGTTCCGCATTTGTCCACGACACTGGCTGCGTCCTAAAACTCAAGACAGTGAGGACTTGTTGCCTCGCTGCCTCATGAGGAAATGACTTCGGAGGCATGAAGGCAGCTCAGAGAAAGGCTTTCGGACACACTTCAAAGGCAGTGTGTTTGAAATATAAACAGAGAGCGCCTTTGTGATAACTAATCACATATTTGAAATTTACAATACTAATTTCTCGCTAGAAATGCAATTAAAATGTGTAAAAAGTGAAAATATACCTTTATTTACACTAAATTTGTGCTCCAGGCGCTTCCTTGGCCACCATTTAATTTTTTCGAACTCGACCACTGTTGTCATGTAGTTTTTATGTCAGTAAAGGCGGTGACAAAGGGTCACATGGATATTAATGTCATTGACAGGAGACTGCACTGCCCCGTGTCAATGTTTTGTATGGAAACATTACAGATATTGATAGTAATCAGCTGGACAAAATATATAACACTGGCCTAGTGGTTTTTGGACATTTACTGCAAATATCTTACAAATTGCACCTTTAAAACAACTGAAAAGACAGCAACCATTTTTGTCATTAAAAAAAAAACACAATTTGTCCTAGATTGCTGTTTTCTGTACATATTATTAAAATGAATACAAGTGCCATCCCAAAATCCCACTCAAGTGCTACTGCGCGTAATTACACACATGCTTGACGCTAAATGTTGCCTAGGTTTAGCGTTCTCTGCCGAATGCAAGCTTGCTGACCTCAGAGCAGCAGCCAAGACTTGCTTAGCACTCCGTTCGTCACAAATGCTCAAGGCTCTAGGTTAGAATTACTCACACCTTGTGTATTATGTTAGCCTCATGTCAAGCAAACGCATGATATATTCTGGGCCCTGAGCCCTCCGCAGAATTTTCAATTACTTCTCACAACACGGCGTGTCCCACGTCATTTCGACAACAGCGTTTCGGGTACATTTCAAAAAGGAGCCGCTGTAATCGTACAGTGCGAATTTCGGTATTGACTTACTCAGAAGATGTGACCCAGCTTTAGTCAATGCATTGGACAGCGCTCCGGTTTTCCAATAAACTTAACTTGAGCCCCTTGTTTACTAATCAGATCTAAAGGATAAATCCTGCCGTAGACACAAGGGGTCTTTTATTGAGCCAATCTATGAATATAGATAGATCTGATTGGCAAGCAAAGCATCAAGCTGATCTATTTGCATTAGTTAACTATTTAAAGTTTACAGTATTGTGTCAATGCAGAATTATTTTCAGGCAGCAGTGTATATTTATGCATTCATGCATGCATTCATATGGATAAGGATTTCATTTTTAAAGCAGACATTGCATTGGAAAATTTATAACAGGCAAAGCTGGTAAGCATTGTGCCATAATGTAATGCAAATAGCATGTTGTAACTGTACTGAAAACTCAAAGATGAAGCAGTACATATGGCTGATTTACATACATTTGCCACCATTTGATGCATATACCTCAAACAGTCCACGGTCAACGGGGAAAAGACGATGAAGAATCTGCAGAGGTTGTTGTGGGTCAGACAAAAAGGGCAGCCAGCATAGGGCAAAGGTCACCAGTACAGTCAATGAGATCTTGACCAACAGTAAAAGTCTGAAAACACACAGCACAACAATACGTTATGTTGTTATAGGGGACATTTCACAAGACTTTTTTAATATGTTAAATAAATCGTTGGTGGAGTAAGTATGTGATGTTTTAGCTTAAAAAATCATATAGATCATTTATTATAACATGTTAAAATTGCCACTTTGTAGGTGTGAGCAAAAATGTGCCGTTTATAGGTGTGTCATTTAAAATGCAAATTAGCTGATCTCTGCACTAAGTGGCAGTGCCGTGGTTGGATAGTGCAGATTAAAAGGCGGTATTATTATAAGATCCCCTTCTGACATCACAAGGGGAGCCACATTTCAATTACCTTTTTTATATGCTTGCAGAGAATGGTTTACAAAACTAAGTTACTGGGTTGCCCTTTTTCTCATTTTCTAGGTTGATACAAGCAATAGGGTCCCAATTATAGCATTTAAACATGGAAAAAGTCAGATTAAGTCAGATGATATGTCCCCTTTAAGAAAATATTAAACAAGCCATAATATGTTCCTCTACATTAAAGCTCTATTTGCATGACATCAGACGATATGTCAGAGTTTTCAGACTTTATATTGACCCTTAGCAGTAAGGATGCAACATCACACAATGATAAAAGTTTCCAGTTATTGACCCCATTGTAAAAACAATATGTACTATATTTCTTATTACTGATTAAATTCGTCTGCATCTGTAACTGATAGTAGGGAGCAGTATTTAGTTACTTATATGATCTATAATATACTAAACCAGCTTTTTATGCTACTTACAATTTGGAAAAACATTTAAATTACTATTACGATTTTTCTACACAGATCGCACGTCATGTTCCAAATTAAAACATGTTTTTCCATGGTTAATGGGTTGTAAATCACAACAAGTCTCTCGACTACTTGACTAGGGACACTACATATCTTCACAGTTTTTCAGTTGTTACATTAGAGCTGCTAACACCTCTTAGCTGTAGATATACGGTTGCACGCACAGGCATAGCAGGGAGGGTCAGGCATGGCCACAGAGTCATCTGGACATGTTTCTTCCCAGGCAAACTAATCCACTAATACATTTGCCTCCAAATGCCCTTGGTACATATTGTTACTAAATAAACAAATGCAAGGCAGCAATGAGCAGAGTGTTTGCAATGAGAGTGTCTGTAGGACCATTTCAACTTTTATATGCAGAATTTGAGAAGTTATGAAGTAATGTTTTGCATTCAGTTGTAATGCATTCAACTCCTCTTTAAAAGAAAGACAAAAATGGGTGAATCTCACGAAATCCAGACTCAAAAGGTGCACATATAAGATTAAGGTCTGAACTTACTATAACCATTATTTTTAGAGATTTAAAAATATTTCCTATAGAATTATTTACATTTTTTAGATTATCATTATCAAAAATTATCATTACCGCAACATGATATTACATTAAATATATGCATTTACAAATTCATGTTTCGGAAATGAGAACTAAAAAGTTTTCTAGGTACTATGACAAACAAAATTTCAACTTTTATCTGGAGAGAAAAAAATAACAACTATCAATTATGTCCCTTCCAACAATTTTTTTTTTGAAAATGTTAGTTCCTTGAGGGCTTAAACAATGATTGAAAATTGTTGCGGAGGAAGAGAACATTTTTCTCGGCCACATTTATATTCCTTATTATTGTCTCTACATTTACCAATGATCACCAAATACCACAGGTTTCTTTACTGTAAATGTTAAAGTGTAAAATGCACTGAAGCTTTTCATTTTTGAGATTTTTTAACTATAAATATTTTCATGTCAAAAAAACCAAATCCAGTCATGGACACGTTGTGGTAATGACATTTTTCACATTTGGCGTATGTAATGCACGAGTCGTTTGAAATCATGTGCCAAATAGTACATGAAGAAATGTTTGTAACTGTATGCTTCTTATTTTGATACTCTTACTTTGCATTTACTTTTCTATCAAAATGTTTCAAGACACCTCATAGTCTAATTTCGCAGGAATCACACAAATAAATGTTTGTAATGAATATTTTTGCAACATAAACATATGTTGGTTTTTATGTTAATAGTGTTGAACTAATTAAAAAAGTGTATTGTTTTATTTTAATACATTATTATAATACATTTAGAGTTACAAAGGTCTTGTTCCATCAATAACTAATATATATAAGCACAGTTATATACTTCTGTTAAACATGGACACCTGTGCTATGTGTTCTCGGAAAGGTTGAGACGGTTTCAACAAGACCTTAGACAAAACAGATAAAGCTATAATGTCACAACAGGTGTTCGTAATAAAATTAACAGCGATAAATCTTAAATAAAAAATAAAAACTTTAAATATTCTCAAAGGTTAAGTTGACCTTGTGCCCTCTGGAGGTCCCCTAAACACATAAGCCCCAAAATTGTTTTTATACAACGACCCAATAGACTCACCCTCGACCAGTCAAACCCTGTTTGATACACTTTCCCAGGAGGTAGCAGAAGAAAGGCAGTGAGTGGTACAATTCCATTTGCTTATAATTGAGGGCCAGGGTGAAAGCCAAGGAACCAAACAGGTCCCAGCCCAACCCAAGACCCAAAATGGCCCAAAGGGCAAGACCCAGACTAACACTGTTATATCTGTAAGTGCAGTTAAAGATACTGCGTTATATTGTTTATGGGGCAATTAAAAGTGGATTATTTTAGAACTAGACATGATTGTATGCTTAACAAATAAATTCTGCAAAGGTAAACAATAAATACCAGGGCAAAATTTAAAGGATACTGAAAATGGCCATAGTCAATCAGTATTAGTCCTGGATACAGAAGGATGCAGAGGGCTGTGGCAACCTATGAGAAC
The DNA here is from genome assembly GCF_027580225.2 of Misgurnus anguillicaudatus. Lineage (NCBI taxonomy): Eukaryota > Metazoa > Chordata > Actinopteri > Cypriniformes > Cobitidae > Misgurnus > Misgurnus anguillicaudatus. The sequence continues at coordinate 7,781,078 of NC_073344.2, forward strand.
ACAAATAAACTAAATCAAGACCACATTGATAACATGACAACAACTTTAATCCACAGTTTAACGTTTAGTTACCTTTTTGTTTGGGGACCCATCGCAAAGGTAAAAGCAGTAAAGCAAAACTGCTGGAATGTAGATCAAAATATCTGCAAACAGAACTATTGGGACAAGAGAGAGATAGTAATATACACAAAAATGTTAGTATTTCTTTGGTGTCCAATAAATAAAAGCATGTTTTCACATAACTGTTTTGATGATCATATGCAAATACATTTTTAAAGGAAAACACCACCGTTTTCCAATATTTTACTATGTTCTTACCTTAACTTAGACAAAGTAATACATCCTTATCTTTTATCAATTCGTGCGCTTAATCTTTGTACAGCGCGTCGTGAATGTGTTAGCATTTATCCTAGCCCCATTCATTCCTTAGGATCCAAACAGGGCTGAATTTAGAAGCCACCAAACACTTCCATGTTCCATATCCCTATTTAAAGACTGTTACATGAGTAGTTACACGAGTAAGTATGGTGGCACAAAATAAAACGTATGTATTGCACGAGTTTTACACTTCGTGCTATTTATACGCATCTTCAGGAGACTGGGCTCCAAACTTCCGTCAATATTTCTGCACCCGAGGTCGGAGTGCTCTTCCGCCATACAATATAGTTAAAAAAATCGCCACGTTTTATTTTGTGCCATCATACTTACTCATGTAACTACTCATGTAACAGTCTTTAAATTGGGAAAACATGGAAGTGATTGGTGGCTTCTCAATTCATCCCTGTTTGGATCCTAAGGAATGAATGGGGCTAGGCTAAATGCTAACACATTCACGACACGCTGTACAAAGATTAAGTGCACGCATTGAAAAAAGGTATGTATTAATTTGTCTAAGTTAAGGTAAGAACATAGTAAAATATTAAAAACTGTGGTGTTTTCCTTTAAGGTTATAGCAGTTTATTTTAAGGTTACTGTAATATAAGCAATACTGCCCTGTAGTTTACACTGCCATTAATATAACATTAAATGTATTTCAATGCTTTTCACCTTAGATCTAATTTTGAAAACAAGTTATCAATCTGTGCTGGCTATACAAACCCAAAATAACAGAGACAATTCAGTTTAAATACCTTTACAACATTTATAAGTACTTAAATACCAGTTAAACGAAGTAAGTTCAGTTAAAACGAAATTGAAGTACCATTTGCTTATTCAAATAAATACATCATCGAAGTTAACACTTACCTGTTGCCCTCATGAACAACTTATGAGAGTGGCTTTCATAGCCTCTAGATGCATGCAATTCCACCCATTCAGGATTAAGCAGTTTTGCTCTATAAAACACATTATAAAGCACATACTCATCTATTTTTCGGCCATACTGAGTTAAAAAAAAATATGTTAAAAGGAACTTTTATTGATAATATACAATATAAAACGACTTACACATATGCACATATTAAACTATGATAGGCTGTCAGAGGAGGGTAGTCAAGACCCCAATAGTTCAAATCATTATTTGTAGTATTAAAGTACCTTTGTTGGAGAAAAAAAACTTTTAGGCTACATGTATATAACGGTGAATTTAGAACAAATACACAACGAAGGTTAAACTTTCAACACACCATTCATGAACAGGTAGATTGTAAGTAACTTCTTGCCAGTGTCTCTGTGCTTCATAGTCTCCAAACATTGGCGGTTTACCTGCACCTAGATTCAATTAAATAGATTAATATAGCAAATGCATAATACATTCTATTAGTTATGCTTATAACTATATACTGGATTATCATATGAATGGGAATAACATTCTTTCACGATACTTTTTGTTTACTTCTCTTCACTGTCATTTTAGCCACGTTAACCCTTATTATTTACACACAAACGAGTTGACACTTCATTATAGATATCTGTTATTGGCTTTAACGTAGCCTAAAGATACCGCCAGTGCTTTTAAAACCAACCTGAATAGGAGTTAATAGACACAGCCCACCTCGTCGTTAAACCCAACAACACGCAAAGTAAAATAAGACTCAAGTTCTCCATGTCTGGTACTCTTAAAGACCTTTAATTTCAAAGTATATGTCCGTATTATCTGTCATGCTTTCCAACAGAGCAGAATCGATTCACTTCCTGAAACAACACGCCAGTAGTGCGACGTGTGGCGCTTCGTGATGACGTCGTTAACTACGTAGCTTTCGCCTTGAATAGATTAATTTCAAAGGTTCAGCGCCTGGAAGGTTGAAGAAGATTTCGCAGAAAGCAGTAAAACACATCTCAGTTGTTGAATAACATTATTTAAAATTGAATGTTTTATTTATGTTATTTATAATATTATTTTATTGATGTTTGTTTTTATGATATTTGTATCTTTTTTATGTGTAAATTTATTTAAATGCATTGGTTTAAGTAATTTTTTATTTGCCTTATAAAGTCTTTGGTAGTTTGTCATTTAGATGCCAATCGTTCTCGTATATGGATTTATATTTTCTATTTATAGATAGATTTTCAACTATGCCCAAATCTTTTTAACTTTATTATAAATGTTTAATGTCCGAGGCAAACGTCAATTTTACTGTTAACGAGCCTGTTCATTTAGTCAAGTATACAATGAAAAGATAAAGAATCAAGTCTTGTGCAGTTTGACCAGTTTACAGGTTGTCAATTTATATTAGGTGTTTCTCTTTTTTTCGATCATTTTTTGGTTAATGTTTCATTGAGGTTCTGTAATGTATACTCTATTCTAAGCAGTGCTGTAATTGCCAGCTTTTTGTCACATATAGGTAGTGGCTGGATAGGACAGTTTCTTTGTGGTATGGCCATCAAATATTTATAAATGATAACCATGGACTACTGATTTGCAGTGACACTTTCATTACAATGATGATCCTATTAGTCATATTCTGTTCGTGACATATTAATGTCCCTGTTTGCCATCTTTGTCATTTACTGCTTCGTCTGCACCCTTTAAATATTCAGTAAGCACTGTATTCACATTTACCGCTGATGATCAGCTGGATGAAATGCCTATAGGTTTGTCAATGGTCTTTATATTGCCGTGCTGTATATGCCTGCATTGTATTTGTGAAAACAGCAGTAGGTTACCAAAGGCAATCAAAAGTATGAAGATTCTTTCTTTATAAAAGGTAGAAAGTAAAATAAATAGAATTATTAAAAATCAAATACATTGTTTTTTTTGACAATTCTTAATATAATAATATTATATTATCAACTGTAGCCTTTAATTATTCAATTAAATATTAATTATTGTTCAGAAAACAACGTGCAGGAAATCACAAAAAAATACTGTAATTACTCAAGAGATTCATAGAAAATTTATGTCAAACTTTTTAAATATATATGTATATATATATTTATGACATTTTTATATTTTATAAGAAAGCGTGGACATGACAGACATGCAAATAAGCCAATGCATGCTGCTGATCCTGCAGGAAAAGCGCAAGGCGGTAGAAACGCAAGAGCGCTACACCTGTGTAGTGCGCAAGAGCAGGTGCACCCACAAAGGTCAAAGCGTTGTTTATTTTACCCAAAATTGCGTCCGAACACTTGTCATTTTCGAAATGCTCAGCCAAGCGTTTTTTCAGTGTTTCACACGCCAAGAAAAATCTTAAGGTCTTAAGCAGCAGTTGCTCTGAAACGTCTTTGGCCTATGAGATGTTAGTCAGGCAAAATACTCATGATACCGCTGACAACCTAATTGTTTAACTGTATTATTAAACTGAATACAAGTATCACTAAAATTATCATTAGTCAATCATTGTTTATAATTTTGTATGTCGTGCCTGAATTATAAACAATTATTGCTTTTATTTTTTAGTTAAGGTATTTATAAAGTGGGGTGTGTAATAACCTTGCACTCGTTAAAGAGTCAACGCTTTCCCACCAGCCATCTTAAAAATAGATCCCTAATTAAACCCATTGAATCTGAACAATTTCACGGTGTCTCCTGTCCAAAACAAATAACATCTTACTGCTCCTCGAGCGCGATCATCCAGATGCGAAGAAGTGTTTGTTTTAGAGGTATGAATTAACAGGGTTACCTTCCAGCAAAACAAACAAAAAAAACGTTTCTTTTAAGGAATATATGTAAAACACCTAGTGATGCACAGAAGACATCAACATTGTTATCTGATAAGCAGTAATTATAAGAAATTGTTTATTGTATGTTTATTTATCATTGATATATTTATCAATTCTTGTTTTTAAAAAACAGAATTCTCTTTGTTTAATGCTTGTCATAAAAAGTTTGAAGAAAATGCAAAACAAAAACACCAGCAAAGATCTGTACTAATTCTTATTCATTTAACAGCATCATCCAGCCATTCATATTATAGGAATGTGTTGTCAAACTCCCCTGTGACAAGAAGACATCAGAAAAATGCGCTTGTAAATATTTGTCCCATTTTAAGAAATAGGGAAACAGTTGCAGAAAAGGCCCTATAATCTAGTGCCGTTAGAAGGTCAATCTCAGCAGTGTCTTTGCCCTGAAAGCGAATTTAAGAAGAGAGCTCTTTTCCCATGGGTATCACTTAAATATAGCCCTGACTCTTGTGCGCCACACACCATCCACCATTTGCTGTTTGAGTAGAAGTGATTAGCTAGTCACAACTGTGAAAGAGAGTGTTACTTTAATGGGAACAACGTGCAAAACATTTTTAGGTCGCATCCATTTTCACTTGTAAATGGAAACGGTAGTTCCTCGGCGGCTATTGACCTTTTAATTGAAAAGAATGTTGTTATTTTTGTAGCCTGCATAGTCGAGAACGTAAGCGTAAATGCTTAGTTTCGTATATAATTAACCCGGTTTTAGTAAGCAAAATATTATTTTATGTAGGATGTTTATATGTATGTAAGATTATGTGCAGGCAATGCATTATGGCAGGCTGAGATCTGTATTAGTCTTATTAAAACTAAAAAATTAAAAACAGTTTTGTTAAATTGTTTCATTATAAATTAACAAAATTACAATAGGCTATTTTCAACGTTCCTATTTTTTTATGAAATATGTGCGTATGATAATGAAGGATTTTTATGTTTTAATTGAGAAAAAGAAATTGACGTTTTCTATTCTAATAATTAATACTAAATAGCAAATGTTCTGTTTAAAAACTATAGTCAGGATATATTTATGTTAAGAAGTCTCATTTGTAAGTATAAAATTGTGTAAATGCTTTTTTAATAATTGTTTTTTAAAAGTTGATTGATATGAAATTGCCTTACGTTATTCGCAATAGACTGGTTTTAAATACTCAATGTCTTAAATCTATAATTTCTAAATTGTTACATACATAATTCATATATTATCGTAGGGTTATATCTAATAATTCGTAATGTCATAAAATCGATTTTTGTCTGAAATGGATTGTTTTCATATTTATTAACAAATGGAGTTGATTTACAACACAATATACATAGAATACATATATTTAAATTTTATAAACATACTTCTTTTTCAGTCTTTGAATTAGAACAATTTAATATTTCATATTGAAAACAAAGCAAAACATTGTGAAACTTGTCTCGAGATACCAATGAAAAAGAAATGATGAAAAACAAGGCTGACTCAAATATAAACTGTCATACAGTTTAAACATCGAAATGAAATACAAAAGTAAAACATGTAAATTAATTTCTTTGTACAAATATTTACAAACATTACCTGTACTGAAAGCATCCTTTTTTGATAATGAAATTCTCTTTTTCACAAAAGTCTTTACATGGCTACATTGGGGCGGACGATTTGTCCAGTGCTGCCTATAGTTCGTGCTGTATCGTCTTAAAATATATATATATGTGTAAAAATATTTTGATTATCATTGAGAATGCCATTTGGATACCGCTGCTGTGGACGCTGTTGGCAAAAATTGTCCGGAGATGATATTTGACGGGACGCTGAGAATAGGCGCGATGGCAGCTGAAGTCCGGGTTAAAGACAGGGATTGTGCGCTCAGTAAAGCGGACTGCACCGTCACGGGCGGCCGCAGGAAAGTCTGCGCGTTCGAGCTGCTGGAGACGCCAATAATATTCTCTATGCTGAACGACGGTCGACTGGAAGGCTCGGATTTGATAATAGACGCAGTGCTCAGGCTGTTGAGTTGCAGCTGGAGACTTGGACTTAGTTGAGTGTTAAACGCTTTTCTGTTCAGTTCTGCGGAGGGTAAAAGAGGCACCGCCGGAGGGAGCATCGGACCCACCGGGGGAATGTATGGATACTGCAGAGCGGCATGGTGAGAGTAAGCGGCCGGGTGAATTCCATAGTGGCGGCCGTAGGGATTCCCAATGCTATACGCCCCGAAACTCTGCATCATGAGAGCGGTCTGTTCCCTGAGAATGTCCGGCTGATGTCTCTTGAAGCGTTTTCTCCGTCTTAGAAAGCTGCCATTGTCAAACATATCTTCCGACTGGGGGTCGAGGGTCCAGTAGTTGCCCTTGCCCGGGTTGCCCGGTTCCCGTGGGATCTTGACGAAGCAATCGTTGAGGGACAAGTTATGGCGAATGGAGTTCTGCCAAGCAGGAAACTTCTCCCGGTAGTAAGGAAAGCGGTTGCTTATGAACTCGCAGATGCCACTGAGCGTCAACTTTTTTTGCGGGCTCTGGAGGATGGCCATGGTGATGAGTGCGATGTAAGAGTAGGGCGGCTTCACCAGACTGTTCTTGGGTTTGTTTTGCATGGGACCGGAGGGGCTCTCCTGGATATCCCCCTTGGACTCTCCCTCTCCGGCACTCTCGCAAGGGCTGTCGCTGCGCTCCTTCACCTCGATCTCCTCCACATCATCTCCCCGGTCCTGCATGCATTGGCTCTCGCAGTCACTGTCGCGCTCCATCCCCTCGTCGCCTTCCCCGACCACGTCGATATCCACATCGTCAGTTGTGAGCACGGTCTGACCGGACATGTTGCTGGCACTGGTGCCTCCAGACAGGGTCATCACCGCTCACTTTACTGCTGGAGCAACCGAAGGTAAGAGCAGTGGTCAGATCGGATGACAGCCAGTGGTTATAAATGCAGGTCAGTCCTGGCCTGCCGGTAAAACTTCAAATTTGGAAAATATTTCTCCAGTCCAGTGGCTTCTGTTTTGAGCTCGTCTTCTTTCGGATGTATTTCCTCGAAACCTAAGAGTGATTTTGGACCGAGGAATCACGATGACACATGCTTTTAAAAGCAGGCTTTAACGACTGTCTGATAGATTACTTTTCACTTAAAGATATACTATCAGCCGCGTCACGTGACCGCGTGACGTCAGAGGTCGCGCTGTTATACCGCGGAGCTGAAGTTGTTTCATGGATTTGTCAACAAAGGGAACGACAGTAACGTCGTCTCTGTTCGTCCGTCATAGACCATTTAGCGGTGGCGGAAGAGAGGGGGAGAGAGAAAAGAAAATCGGCCTGCATGATTGAAATCATCTCCAGAGCTGTTGTGCATTCACTCGCCCGCGCTTAACCCAAATGTAACTTTTCTTAGGCCAATTATATTGAAAGCTGCTGAACGACAACGTCTACAGCTAAGTTAACTGAATCTCTTGTCATTACATTCTGTTATAGTGCATGATTAAACTTAATTCCGGTGACTGTACTTTGTAATAAAAATTATCAACCATTTCAATAATAGCGCATATAGAATTGTGTTTTTAAAACGTTTATTTTTCTGTACCTGCATTTTAGTACTTCTGTGGACTCCGCAGAGTCGAGTTTGTTTCGTGTGAAATAAGTGGAAAAACAATAGAAATCACCAAATAAAGATCTTTCTGAAGAGGTGTTAACGACCCTCATCATTGCTCGTGTTAACATATGAATAAAGTAGGAAATGAGCGCACTGTTAATGCATAAGAGCCATTCACACGCGCACAGGTGAGCGACGCATGTGGGATATTCCCAAGAATAAGAAGCGGAGAGGGAATATGTAAACTTCTAACGTTTCCTGAATCGTGTGAGAAAATGTTTCTCAGTGCCATTGTTCTCCATTGTGCAAGGTATAATTATTCTGTTTCGTGCTTTGTACGTGGATGCTCTTTTTATTTGTAATCTTTGAGAGATTAAACATTGATGCGGTTTTCTAACTATTGCCGATGCACAGAAAGTGTTTAATGGATTCATCACTTATTTAACCACAAGTAATATAAGGTCTTATTGATTCTGTCAGCTGTGATAAAAATAAAAGCTATTTAATTTACACTATAATGAATTATTCGTATCACAATTTTATTAGAGATAACGAAATAGGCTATATAAACTTCTTGACTTTGTAAACTGCTAAGAGCTAGAAAGCAAGAGCAGTTTTTATAATTCAACAGCTCTTTATTCTTCAGCGAATCTGCTACCCAGTGGGCTGAAATCTCATGCAGAATCTACTTGATGTTTTGTAATACCAATAAAGATTATATAAAAATAAAAACGCGTTATTTTTAAATCATGTAAGGATACTAATATTAAAAAAATCCGCTTGTTGATATTTATTAATTTGCGGCGTGATATACATTGATTGTTTCTTTCGATAGATTTTTATATAGAATGACATTTAATATCGGCCACCAGCTTTCACCTAGACCCTTGGCTTTATTTAGCCGTCTTGCCATGCTTTAAAATGTCAAAGGATTGTTTTTTTTTTGTAGGGCATCTTTGAAGTTGTTTTTGCATGCCAAATAAACGAGATTAATTAAATGATGTTGTTATTATTGGTATTGAGGAGCTCGGACGAGCAGACAGTGACCCGTGTGATGTCCCGTTTATCAATACAGGCTACTTAGCGTTAAAGGGTGTGTTGACTTCATCCTCTGTCAAAAGCCAATATTTGCTTTGGAAAAGTGTGCTCTACACATTTCAGTGATTAACAGAGAATACAAAATAGTATAATGGTTTAGTAAATAAATAATATATATATATTTTTTGAAATATTTTAGGAGCATGTTTTACCCTTTTATATCCTAAATATGAAATGTATACTGAGCGTCAGGGGTGGGCTAATTGTCATTACACTCTAATTTTAAATATACATGCATATTTATGCTATTTTATCGCATGCTGTATTTTGCAGAATGATGAAGGATTTTGTCAGCGGCTTAAAATGTAAAAGACCATATATCTCGAGTCAGTGCGCACTGATAGACACCCTGGATGATATCGCCCAAAAGAAGATCAAATTCGTCCTCTCTGTGATCTTTTGAAGCTCCATAAATCCGGCTTTATACCTTCGCAGTTTGTTAATGAAATGTACATTTAAGCACACATGCACGGCTTAACCCGACAAAACCTTTTAGAATAATAAGCTAACTCTTTCCAGCATGAACCTATTAGGGGACGCTGGCATAGCAGGTGACGGTGCGGATACAGTGGCTGAATGTGATTACCCAGCAAGGTCAGAAACAAATAGCTCACAAATAGCAAAGCAGGATCGAATTTATGCCTAATTAAATCTCTGAAATAAAAGAGATAGAAGAGAAAATTGAAGGGCGTAATGGGGAACGTGACCAGTCAGGGAAGAGGGCGTCTGTAGAATAGAGGAGGAAAGGATGTAGTCGTATGAAAACTAAACTTGAACTATAAGAATGCCTCAAATTAGTAAAGCTGTATTTGAATTGCAGCGCTATTGTACAAATAAACTATATACTTCATAATCAAACACGAATCGCCTATCTGATGTTGCAATATTAGATAATATCAAATCTGGGATAGCTACAGTATGCCAGTCAATATAGCCAAATATTTCGTTAAACTTTCGTTACACATTGCAGCCGAAGTCTGTGTGATTAAAAGCATTTCATCAGTAGGCTACTCGTGCATTATTTATCTAAATTGTCAGAGTGGGTGTATGATTTGACACATATCGCCTATATGATTTTCAATGCACACTGTAACTTATTTAACGCTGCAGCTATAAACGTGTGGAGCATTTTGCAAGAATAAAATAAAACAAATATGCTGTTAATATATTGTATTGTTTCTGCTTTTGTAAAATGAACAATTTGATTATGTAAGCACAGTTGGGGGCAGGCTTTTACATCTGTAATAAATTAATTGCTTTGTTAGCGCGCTTTAATTACGGTTATTGTGACAATTATTTTACATCAACTCAGTATTATCAGCATGTCATATTTAATAAAAAGAAGCCATTTGCTGGAAAACTGTTCCTCTAATCTAGAAAGGGAAGTGTCCACGTCATCCTCAGGTTAAAAAATGACTTTTCATTTAAATGCAATCCTTAATTGGATTTTCTACGGTCGACACCGTGATTCCCCAAGGCTATACCCACCAGAAGGCAGGGTCTCCGTTTTTTCTCTCTGAATTCACCATTTTCGCCCTCTTCAAGAATCCACTCTATCAACCTGCAACTTTCTGTCAAACAATATGATCCAGCTCATTTTTAACAGTCCCCTTTGTAGTATCATCCTGCAGGCTCCCACCATTTCAGCCAAAGCAGAAAATCAGTGTTTTGTTCAAAGCAAATGCAGTTGAACATAACATAATTCCTTGGGTATACAAAACAGTCTATGACAACGGAAAGTCTATATTAAAAATCCTTGGAAAAACAGTCAATCTGGGAAAAAACAATCAACGAATTTATTGGATATTTGACTAAATAATTTTTTGACCAAATAAAAAAGAGGAGTGCGTTTTTAAAATATTAATATTAAAATATTTGTATTTTACTTTAAAATGTTACTGTGTATGATGTGCGCATTTAAAATGCAAAATCACAATTTAACATTTTCATAAACGCTATGGTGTTTCCTGTTTCCCATACAGACACCCGTTTAATAGTGGAGTCCCATTATATGTTTCAATAACTTCAAATGTAAATATGTATTATTCATACTTTAATTATTTAAATCATGCTTAATAATAATTTTTATGTATTCTGTCTAGCTTGTTAAGCGAATTTTTGTTAGATTTCCTGACACTTTCTGAATTCTTAAAACCTCAATTTATTGAATTTTTTTTGGAAAAATATGTTATTAATTGTTTTAAACGTGGGGTTATACTTTTAACAGAAATGCCTTACATATATGTTTTTATTTTGTGTTTTTTTTGTGTTGTTTTTGCGTGGATTATCTTTGGTGGTTTTATAGGACTTTTAATAAATCTGCGTTATTTAAAATTTTACTAAGAGCGTTAACTAAGTTACCTTCAACTAAACGATTTTTACTGAATTAATTTAACAAAATTATTAGTTAATGTTGGTTCCACATAAGTTGACCAGTGTGGTTGTTGGTCCATGATATCGAGGATGGGTGCAAAAATGACACCTTCAGTCAGATTAACATGCCAATGCCCCAGTTAAGAATGTGTGCTGTTACTCGGTTTGTAGGACTCATTGTTATTTAGATGATGACTAAAGTAGCACATTAGCACGACCAGGGGTGTTATTTGGGTTTTATCCGAATACCAATGCGAACTTCCTGCTTTCAAGTCCACCTTACATCTCTCAGTTATGACAAATTTATTTTATTCTTCATTTGATCAGTTTCTCTGTACGAAAAGCGTGTTGTCTTCTCAAAAAGAAGCATGCACAAATGTTACATTAACAGTTTGTCAATATCCTTTCAAGCTTTGTTTCCTTACAGTGTACACGAATAACTGTGTTTCCAGGCTGTATAAAGTTAAAAAGTAGAATATTTGTTAAAGGATCAAAACCTGGCTTGCATTTTAGCGATAATAGATCTTCCTTATTTAAACGAATAATAATCTTGCCATTGTACAGCCTGTGAAAAGAGAAGTGTATGTGCACCGCCCAAACAACACTAACATTTTCGATGCAAATTTAATTATTTATTGTTAAACGTGTCAAATATTTTTGCTATGTATAGTGTATATTTTCCAACTAAAACGGATTTTGCATCACTCTCATTATCTATCTTAGTTTTAGGGCTAATTACCTTAATGTTTGTTATTCAATCTCTGGTTAACAGAATCACCGCCACCACAAGAAACGACAGACAAGTTATTAAATGGTGTCACCCGGGATCCCTCCAAAACACATCTGTATACGGAGAGGTCTTATAATCTGGAATGAAACGTACTGTAATTATGTCTTATTATGTCCTTTAAAAATGTATGAATAATTATTATTAATTGATAATTAATGAATAGTATTATCAAATCAAAATGAGGTGGGTAGTCTATCGAAATTAAGACACGTTTTCACACTTAGTTCGTTTGGTTTATATTTAAATAATAAATCGTATTGAATTCCATAGGCTTTATATAGAGATACTTGCCAGCCTAATACATTATTAGCTATAATGAATTATTGAAAATCAAACTAGTGGAGCTGAAATGTTTTGTTTTTGTTTTTGTTTTTTTTTTTTTTACAAAAAAATTGTTAACATATGTGTGACAGTTTCTTAATTGCATTGTATTATACAGTTTAATAAAACTGCTTAACGCATGCAAGTAAGCTTAGCGTATTATTATGTTGTTCACTGACTGAACGTTTTATTTCCAACGAGAATAAGTGTCCAAAGTCGATGCAATCAATGGCTTCAATTCATTAGGTCCACTCAAGTGTATGTCTTAGGTGGGCTATGGCCCTTGTCATTAGCCAATAATTCTTTCCTTTTGAGTCTCAAAACTTCTCTCTCTACTTTAACAAATGCCCCTGGCTATAAATACTAATGAAATATCTTTGACTAATTTGATTTTGCTGGTACACTTGCAGTTATGGCTGAACTTTCCCACGAAAGAGGTCTTAGATCCTATAACGGAAGGGGGGAAACATTTAGAGCATTTCCATAATTACCCAATTGGCAGGCCTAATGACCTTCCAGAACAATAAAAAGATCTCTTGTTAATTCCATCTTTCATGCTGACATTCACTGGATTCCTATCTTATATGTTGAGAGTTCACAAGATAACAAGTGTACTTTCTTTTGTCTTGCCAGAGAACGGTCCATTCAGTTATATATCATGCCGGAAAATGAAAGAGATCTGCTCGTCGCATATCAGAGTTGGAGAATTTATAGCTTTCTGAAAGATGGGTTATCGAGAGAATCAATTTTCACGTTTGCAATGGACAAAAATAAAGAACAGACAAATTAAAAAGATCAAAAGAACTTGCTAATGTATTAACGAATTCTTGCAAAAAAAATATGCGTCCAAACTATTAAATGTGATATTTATTTGAAAGGGCTTGCATCACATATGATGTAATAAACAATGTATTATACGTGTCTGAAGATGTCACGTGCAGCGTGCTGCGCAATTCACTATGATAGCCTAATTCTTGCTGTTACTCGAACTTAATAGCATGTTTACTTATCAAACACATGTATTATAAATGTTTGATTGTTTTTACAATATTAATGTGTCTTGTATTTGTTCCCCATTTGGCAGAGAATATTATTAATGAGTACATATCTATTCACTATAAGCATCCACATTCTACTGCTATTGATAGATGGTGTTTTGATATACCATACAACTGTTCAGAAATGTAAATTATCAAGATAAAAATCTACATATTATGTGCACAGTGAGTGCAAAACAATTATTTTTGTTGATGCTTGTATTATATGCTGTTGTCATTATTTCCTAATTAATACATATATATTGTTTGTAAATAATATTGACTGTTTTAATAAAGTGCATTATATGATAATCAAACAAGTTTTTGAGACATTCATCGCTAAATCATATATATAGCCTACAGATGCACTGCGTTTCAAAATGTCGCACTAATTCCATCTTTTATTCATTTTGCATCCGATTGATCGCCTATTTTATTTTTTGTTAGTTGGGTGTGGAATTAGTTTTCTGGGAATAAATTGCATGAAACAGCCTGCTAATGTTATATGCAAATACCTGTGTGACAGTTCATGGCAGTTAAACAACACTAGACTGATTCACCATTATGTGCCATCTGTTGGTCAAAATGGGAAATGAGTCAAAAAATATACAAATCAAACATAGAAAGACGAAGGGTCTAAGCAGCTCTGTTGGTAAACATCCTCCATTTTGGAGAAAAAGTGTTTTGCACAAAATCCTGATCAAAAATGTTTGAAATGTGCTCATTGCATTGCTGTGCAAATATTGCCTAAAAAACATATTTTCCGTTTCCTTCCTCTCGAAACCTTGCACATTATAGGGGTCAGACTGAAAAATACATCGTAGTGTAAGTTTGTGAATGGCTGCTAATGACCATGTGTTGGGTGTTGCTTATGTTGTTCCCAGCTGAGTGGTCTTCTATTAGGTGCAGGAACTTGCTATTTGTATTATTTAAACACATCATAAAGTCATCAAAGTGCGTTGGCAAATTGTCACTTGGCAGTCAGGATCCTTGACCTGGAATCCCGCGGCTCTCAACAGCCCACCAAAGGACTTGCTAAATGACTAATGGGACCATGTGACTTCACTTGACATGGAGCTCAGAACAGCAGATCTAATTATCATGTTAGAATTCTGCATGAAAACAATCTATACTAGAAATTACAACTATTCCTGTCAGATGACTTGCATCTGCGAGTAATTCTATTTGGGACAACTGATCCCCTTCTTTGAATGTTATCAAATGTTTACAAAGTGCTTAATCTGGTAAATGTAATCAGCGAGACCTGCAGCGATTGTGTGCCCACGTCAGCACCCTTAAATGCCTTGATCCTTATGAAAGGACTATAAGCAGAATCAAAATATACATGGCTTAATAAACCAAGGCCTTGGACAACCAAAGCACCACTTTTATGTGTTGTAGCTTGTATCTATTTACTTATCTGTGCTCGTCTTTTTGCAGCAACATCACTTTTGCATACCACTCACAGGTAGGTCTTTTTGGTGGTTTGGAAAGTATGCAAACTTCCTGTGATCCTATTAAACAGTACAGTGTCTATCATTTTAACTAAGTGCTCCTGAATAGCTCAGTGGTAGATTATTGCATAGCAGAAGCCAAGGAACACACATGCTGATAAAAATTGTACCTTGTAATGCACTGTAAGTCACTTTGGATAAAAGCATCTTCCAAATGCATCAATATAATTTGAAAGTCTAATTTATTTAGTGACTCAATCTCTTTTCGCAAATGTGTCACGATGGCGTATAATACATTAATTAATGTACCGGTTAGAACATGCTTAGAGTTTTTGTGATTTTTGTGTACGTCCAAACTTCTTGGTCTTTTTTGCTACACAAAGGTCTCATTCTTTCCCCGGTGTTGCTCTTCTTTATCGCCCTGCCTAAGGGCAACAATGTTGTGCCCCCCACCACCACCACTTTAGTCTGGAAACCACATATTAAATTTGGCTGGCATAAGTCACTTCATTTAGCACTCCTCTAAATTCCACACTAGGTCATTCATGCATGTGCATAGTATGGATACACATCTCGCACAAAGAAAGCTAGTGAAGCATAATATTGAGGAAGTTACATACATTTGGAGCTTTGTTGAATGTGTCATGCTGTTTTGTCCGCCATTTAGGGACTTTTAGGGATAGAACAGGGGGGTAAATCCATGCAATATGACCTCATAATCCCCTGTGCTTGTTAGAGTTCGATTGATGATTTCAGGTTTAACATGCAAAATCATTTGTTTCCTATTTAATTATTTCTTAGTATGCATATTTTAAAACACAATCATTTTTTGATGATAAACTTTAATTTGATATAATATACTTCTATCTTATCTATAATGGCAAATAGAAATTGTTCATGCTGATAGTTTGTTATAATGTTATTTTACACTGTTTATGTTGGAGATAACATCATACACTTGTTTATTAAACGCATCACAAAGTCACAAGATCAGTAGTGGAGTGTGAACAGAGTGATAAACAATAACTGAGCTGTCATTGTCTCACTGAATCACATCACCTGTTGGGTTTGACACTGAAAAAGATCACAATTTACTCATAACAATATTTCCGTTATGCCTGGATTGTGCATCTACTGCATTTCATTTAGATAAGCATGCTTATCATTTGTTTATTTATAAGCTTTGTATAAGTTGTATATGCTTGGCCAGTTCTCTGACCCAAGGCTGCCTTTGGAATACAGCGTAAATTTGTGTTAGCTTTAAATATATATATTACTATGAATATATATATTTATTATTGTGCGCACCCCTTTTGCTTGATATTTTCATACCCCTTACTCACCCTCACTGTAAAATTAGGATAAGTTCACAGGAACAAGTCACAGAGGTCATCACTGTAAATGGCAAGCCAAGCTTATAGGGAACAAAAATCCACTATAGGCACACTCAATGCTATTTAATGGCAATTCGTATGTATTTTACGAGGTGGCTAATTTGCAGTTATTTGTACGACCACATTATTTTAGTACGTTTTTGCACTATTAACTTTGTAAGAATTCATACACATTGACCATCTCGTAAAATATGTCAGACTGGCACACTATAGGCAACTTTGGGAACCAATGCATCCCACATATTTTTGTATAATATTTTCTTTTGAAAGTTTCGTAAAAAATAGTGCTTTGAACAACAATGAACCTGTGCGGGTGAATAAATATAAAAGAGGTTATTATTCTATTGATTTCATATTTGCATTATTGGAAATGAGTCATTATAGCAGATTAAATCATGCATCATGTGTTTATGTCTTTTACAGGATATTATAAAATGCTGACTGGTTATGTGAACTAATAATACTGTTTGGTATGAAAGTAAAAAAGTTGCAGTGCTCTCTCTGAATAATGTTTAACTGTAAACAGGATTATTCAGCATACCACAGCCTTTAAATTGCACATATTTCATTGCTATAAAACAAGGTTATTTTGTGTATTTGGTATAATACAATGTGTTTGCATGGTTTATGGTTAAAAACACATTATTTTCCACATACCGTACATTTTTGTAGTTCCAGATTTCACTCTCTTCCTGAAATGCATGGATTTGAAAAGCTCTGTGTCTCTGATTGGCCAGCTAATCTGTACGTTGTGATTGGCCTCAATACCTCTGACGTCAGCTGGAAATGTGACGCTCCTTACCATGTTTGAAAGTTCCAGCACAATGCAATGCTGACAGGAGTTAGCTTAAGTGGTAGGAATTATGATGATGTCGGTCTTGTCTACATCATCAACCCCAAGAAGTAAACCGTTGTCTACAATCCGTGTGTTTGTTGTAGTCCAAGAAAAGAGATTTACATTGGAGACAATAACTCGCGTTAACTTTGGTGTTTGTACCTTTTGCATATCGTTAACATGTACTAATACAAACTTACACTCTAAAAGAAATGTAAAAACATAAATCGGACAATAGATGCTTTTTTATACAGTGTATTCGCATGCTAAAAATACACAAAGATCAGTATATTTTGGTTAGAAAAATATATAAATATTTATGATTTCTTTTTTTAAGCGCACGATGCAAAGTTCGTCACAACATGTATGTAGCTTGTCATGTGTGTGGTTCATAATTTAAAAATATGTGTTCTGCGCTTTGAGAGATCGTGTGTGCATCACGTCTCATGCCAAAATTGCTGCAGACGCGTCTAAAGGGTTTATGATAAAAGAGATGCTCGCGTTTGCCAGATACTCGCATAATCTTATGCGTAATCAGAGTTTACTGTTAAGGAAGTGTCTAGCGTATATTTTGGGAACATGAGGGTCTCTTTTATCATAAACGGTTTTTGACGCATGTGCAGCAGGCACTTATTTTGACAAAACACGTGATGCACACAGGATCTCTCAACATGCAGGACACATATTTTGGAAAAGGGAACCACACACGTGCAATCCGAAACACTTATTTTGAATTAACGCATCCTCAGATGAGCAGTCACGAGCTGTCGATTCCCCAGAATTATTACAGTACATGTAATAATTTACACGTGTGCATTTAGCTGTTTTCACACTTTGTTACAAAAAATATTTACTTGTCACTTGTACCATCAAAACGTTTGTTTACTTCTGTTTTGGTGGTGTGTGAGTGTGTTTTGTGTGTGGCTATACATGTCTCAATCACCTAATGATGGTAAAGCACTGACTTGTGTTGAGAGTGGAACTGTTGACTGTGAGTTGTTTCCCATTCCTAGTAGGATCATTTGTTTTAACTGGTGAAGGTCTTTGTTTCCCAAGTGCTAGCAGGACCAGATTAAGAGGTGCACACTGGATGGATGACTGCCTGCTGAATGAACGATTGGTAAAGACGGCTGCTTATTTACTCTTTCAGACCTTAGCCTGTCAGAGCAATAAACCAAGCAGAGATATTATGTGTTTAGCGTTATTCTCAATTTTCCTTACCAAATCTCATTCTCACTTAATGTGATGTTAAATCATTTAATGAAATTTTTAACATGGTCATATAAGTGAACATCTTTAGAGAACTTAATACACATACATAATATTTTAGGAGCTGTGGTGCAGTGATCAAAGGCTGTTTCTCAATATGCGTTCTTCAGCGATCTTGCGTCCTTGTGTTCTCGCTCTACGTCATCATTTACTGTCGAAGTTCAATTCCAATTCTCAAGAACACAAGTTCAGAGGACGCATAAAAATACCCGGATGTGTTCTTGATATCGAGGATGCATCGAGTGCAGACTTACGCACTGAAATCTGGGGAGGTCAGGTGACCAACAGGAAGATCGAACATCTCAATTCTCACAAGTGCATTCTGTGTTCTCGCAACCTTCTGAGTTCATTCTTCCAAGGTCGCCTCGCAAGACCAATCTCCAAGAGAACGCAAGTCCGTTCTTTGCGTTCTTGAAATTGAGAAACAGTCAATGTGTCTGCTTTCGCTATGTAGAAGTGGTGCTCATGTTGAAAACAGATTTGAGTCATTTATTAATAGTTTTTTCTCCAAATTGGACTCAATATTGTTCAAATACGTAGTCATATGTTACCCTGTGAAAACTAACCCAAAGTCATTTTTTGGGGATTTACTGTTTTTTTACATAAAATCATCCTACAGTACACGTACAATACAAATGTAAAGGCCTTAGTCAATATTAAAGACATTGTGGAGGTTATATTTTCCAGTGGCCCACTGGTCCCTGGTGACTTCTTTATTCGAGGGCGCTCGATGCGAAGTTCGTCAGAACATGTATGTAGCCCGTCATGTGTGTGGTTCGTAATTTCAAAATATGTGTTCTGCGCATCGAGAGATCCTGTGTGCACCATAACTGCCTGCTGCAGATGCGTCTAAAGGGTTTATGATAATGATCGCGTTTGCCAGATACTCGCATAATCTCATGCGTAATCAGAGTTTACTGTTAAGGGAGTGTCTTGCGTGTATTTTGTGAACGTGAGCGTCTCTTTTAAACGGTTTTGACGCGTGTGCAGCAGGCACTTCTTTTGACAAAACACATGATGCACATGACGCAACAAACACATATTTTGAAACACAAGCAACACATGACACTCCGAACATATATTTTGAATTTGCGCCCCTCGGAAGAGCAGTCACGAGCCACCACTAGGTCACATATTTGTATAACCCCCAAGTTGCTATGTTATACTTTATATGAGACATTCTGGAGTATGATTTTATATTTGTTTGATCATGTACTTTCACCAAGAGTTTTCTGTAGCACAACCAGCAAATCTTACCCCAGCCTGTGGATGGGGATACGTGGGACACTAAAAAAAGAAAAGAAAAAAGAAAGATTGCGGTAGAAAAGAGACAGACGATTCAGAGGGGGTCGGTTGCCACCAACATTGTGACAAGTGTGCAACAACTTCCCAGCCTTGTTTATTGCTGGCGAGAGCAGGATGCCTTTAGGACGGAGAGGTTCGCGTTTTGGACAGGTCAGGGGCCAGGACTGTGCCTGATGAAATACTTCAAACAGTTTTAGATTGCCTGCTTTGACGTACACATACACAGGGGTTAGGTCACTAAATAGATATTGATCCGTGTTGCTACGTCCCAAGAAGCTGTTGTGTGTGACATCTAAGAAAGATAAAAATAAATGATGGGAAGGGTGATCTTTTCTTTCACCCTGTCTTGACTTGACCCTTGTAGCCCGCCTAAGGGCCTGAAAGAAGAGGGAACTATAAATTAGAAAGAGAAGGAAATACAGTGTGTAATCAAAGAAACAGCATTTATTTTTTAATGTAAAACATTTATGTAAATCAAAACTTATAAATGTACATACGAGGTAATTCTCATTTTTAATGTGAAGAATACATTTTGAGTATCAATTATGCTAGCAGGTTTGGTTTGAGCAAAAATATGCCAAAATATCTGCCAAATCAATAAATGTAAAAGCTGTGACAGTTGATCTGTCAAGGTATATGTGTAGGTGACTATTTATTTGGGAACATGTTCTTATTTAAATTTTTCTTAGTCCTTTATAGGGCAGTACCATGCAGCAAGTCATTTAGCTGTCATTTCACATCTACTATTCATGAATATCAGCAGACGTCACTCACATCTCAAACTTGTCTTCCGCCATTTTAAGTACCTGAAGTGGTCGCAAAAGAACTAGAAGCTATGCCTTCAATATGTTGTGAGCATCAAAATCGCTATTTTTACAACACTTCGAAGGCTCGACACAACATGATACTTTGCTCGAAGTATCACCTGGATTTCTACACATGAACTCGAGCATTGAGAACATTGTTTGTGTACACAGAGTTTACTAAAAAGAAGGTTTTGAACAACTGACTTTGGTTGTTTTGGCGTCCGCTCGCCGCCATCTTTCCTGTCAAGATGTATCGATTTCCGAATGTGACGTAAGGAGGGACGAGAGTAAAGATTGATTGCTCCATATGCAAAGTTCCATATAAATGCACGGATAATTTGTTGTTTTGTCGCAAGTTAAAAACAATATTGACCTTCTAGTTGAAAAAATAGCCTCATATGAGATTCATTAATTCGCATTCGGAAATCGATTCTTTATGTCTGGCAAAGACGGCGAGCGGACACCATAACAGCCAAAGTCTGTGGCTGTTTCTCAATGTCAAGGAAGGATCATTGGAAGCCAGAATTTCAAGGATGCTACATCATCGAGATCCTTCACGGACTGTTCCAATGTCGAGGATCCTCGGAATTGCAACCAAGGACTGAGTCCTTCGTTCGAAAAATATCCCATATACAGAAAAGGATGCATATGTTTATCCTTCGCGCTCTCAAATCACCCACAATCCTGTGCGCGCAGCACCAAAAGCACACATTTGTACTGACGTAATGACGTGCACTTGCTAGCCTGTTCCATTTAGGTGTTCTCTGAAGGAAGTCACTTGGAAAGACAAGTCCTGCCAAGGAAGTATCCTTGACATTGAGAAACAGCCAGTTGTTGAAAACCTTTCTTTTTAGTAAACTCTGTGACAAACAATGTTCTCAATACTCGCGTTCGTGCTAAAAATAGTGGTAGTTCGGTAGCAGCGGACAGCGGCTGGGAGAACGCATCATGGATTGAGTAGGCATCATACCCTAACCAAGATTTTTAAAGTAACGTTTCTTTTCATGACAGTCGAGGTGCGAAATGTTGTCTTACGTAGCCATTTCCCGTATCCGTAAAAATCATAGACAGTAAAAGATAAGAAATCCGTAAATTGTAGCAAGCTAGCCAATGCTTGTCAGTAGCCTACTGGTACTCTGTAGGTATTCAAGATGGCGGCAGGCAACTGGAATGACGTAAAAGTTCACATGAATGATAGACCCAAAAAAGTCTGGTTATAGACCGTTTCATCGGGCGCACGTGCGGTGATGCGATAAGTGTCTGGTCCGAACTTTACTTCCGGTTTCTGTTTGTTTAATGGTCTGACTAGCTGCTGAAACTGAACTCTTAAACAAATACCTCATTGAAAATAACAATTGTTTTGGGTCACTGTGTTATCTACGTGTTGTTTATTTTGCTTGTTATATAAATAAATTACTTTAAAAGGACTTTGTTGTTATTTATTTTTAGCTGAGTTTACCGGAAGTTACGTGACGACCACGAAAGCCCCGTGTTTATGTTGTTACTGCTGAAACCGTCTATAAGTAACCCACTACTTCAATTTGCCAAAATAACTTGCGAGATGCGTGATATTCCATCATGTGGGCAAAGTCA
Source organism: Misgurnus anguillicaudatus (assembly GCF_027580225.2). Classification (NCBI taxonomy): domain Eukaryota; kingdom Metazoa; phylum Chordata; class Actinopteri; order Cypriniformes; family Cobitidae; genus Misgurnus; species Misgurnus anguillicaudatus. The sequence continues at coordinate 7,803,034 of NC_073344.2, forward strand.
ATAGTGCGGGTGCTATTTTATAGTTTTATTCTGTAAAGACAAAGAGTTTGAACAAATAGTTGCCAGTAAATAACATACATTTAAATCTACAATAAGTTACTGGCAAACAGCTGCACAACTACAGCTAACGTTGTTTTGATTCACTATGTTTATGAATAAAATGACAATAAAGCTTCTTTTACTCTGAATGACTTACTGGCATGACATATACGTAATAGAGGATGAATCAGTACATGTATCTGTCAGTATTGTTGTTGTGGTCATTAGCCATTCACCACACTGAACAGTCATCACTTATTCACATAAACAGGCCGTTCTTGTGACTATGAGCTGGTGTGTATTAAGTCTAAAAACAAGAAAGCAGTTCCAACCTATATGACAAATCATATGCTGTGATGTTTTGATCAAATATATAATTCGATATACTACATTCTTAATCATAGAGTTTAAAATTGAATTTGTATTTAATATTTTCCTCTCATGATCTGAAGAATGCATATCTTGTCCGTCACAGACAATTAGGTGTGAATAATGCTGTTTGGGCGTTTTAATTACGTGACTTACTTTGTATATTAATTGAAGGATCTGTAAGAGCTCATATCTACAAATCCTGCCCAACTCTCTTTAGAAGATATGTCACATTATAAGAAATTAAATCCTGGACATTTTAACCAAGGCGGCGTAGGAAAGAAATTACTGCATGTTATGGGTTTCCATTAAGGTTATTTATTCTTTAGTTGGTACTTCTTTAACATTTGATGGCATTTGGAATCTAAATCACGTGTTAAGTTGGGGCCATTTGTATGTTAATGTTTCAATGACATGTAGTTCATGAAGGTGTGTGGCTGAACGTCTTGTTTCGAATCGTCATACTGGGTCATTGACCGCAGGAGAGTATGTGCAGCGTGGGAATGAGGTGTGTGATCTCACAAAGACCTATTTGTCACCTCTTCAGAGAGCTGATAACTCTTATTAGGGTCTGTTTACACCTGGTATTTAGATGAAGATTTAGGTTGATCGGGCCACAAGTGGACAACGCTAAATACAGGTGTAAACAGGGTGCAAAAATTTTTGAGCTTGTCCACTTTCAACCCCACTCATAGGTTGTCTAAAACGCATTTGACCGGTTTGCTTTTGTGGTTGAATGTGTTTAAACATCTGCAAAAGACCACATACTCTCAGCCTATTTATTAAATGTGTGATGTACTGAGCACAATGTTTTTCCATTGATCCTGATTTCTAGCATGAACCTGCAGTTTTCGGTGCGGTCTTTAAATGAGAGCGGCTGCTCTCTGTTTCATTGTGTGTGTAAAAGTTGCATTAGCCTTGAAGTAATAAGGATAGTAGTGGTCGAAAGTGGGCAAATTAAAACACCAGATATGAACAGATGTGTATAAAATAATGTTAATATTGTTATTTGAGTGGCTTATGTTGTGTTGCATTATGTTAAAGAAATAGTTCACCCCAAAAAACAAAATTCATGGTTTGTTCTTTTTATCATATGTTTGTAGAAGAAAAAAGGTTTTAAAAGTTCCCAGCAAGGAAAAAACAAGGCTATATAGATCCAATATAGTCCGGCTATGAGTACTTCTACCCTAAATAACCTTGAATTTCCCTTACGAAAATTAACCATGGTTTTTCTACAGTTAAAACCAAAAAACATGGTTACTGTAGTAAAACCATGGTAACCACAAAATAACCATGGTTTTGACAACCATGATTTTCAAAAACCATAGTTAAACTATGGTTAGTGTAGTAAAATCATGGTTTTGCTGATAGTAATCAATACACAAAAAAACATGGTTATTACACTTGTACCACAATAAAACCATAGTTAATTTTCATAAGGGTTTGGTTACATACCGTTTTTGATTTCATCAAGCAAAGTCAACTTGTGTTCACGGTGTTTGTCTTCATTTGTTGTAAACGTATATGCATCATCTATTCTTGGGCTATGGTCAGATGTCTTCACTGACAGCCCAAATTTTGCCTTGTTTTGCCCAAAATTGCTTACTAGGTATAACATATACTTTAAAAATGCAGGGTTATTTCAACCCAGTGTTGGGTCAAAAAGGGACGAGCCTAGCCATTGGGTTAAAGGAACATGCAGCACTATGCTAGCTGGAGCCATTCACTTCCAGACTTTGTGCTAAGCTAGCGGGGGCTGCGTCAGCACGCACGGAGATGAGAAAGGTAACTCTTGGGATTAAGCTAAAATTAAGCTAAATTCCCAAAATACGGCCGTGTTCCTTTAAATTAACCCAGAAACTAATTATATATGACCCAAAAATGGGTTAAAACAACCCAGCAATTTGGGTCAAACACCCCAGAATAGGTTACAGCCCAATGGGTTGGGCTCATCCCTTTTTGACCCGACGCTGGGTTGAAAATAACCCAGCATTTTTTAGAGTGTAATGTGAAGAAAATAAAACGTTAAACAACCCAGTCTTTTTTTTAAAGTGTAGGAAAAACATAAACTTAATTAGTAAATAACAAAATTTGTATTTAAGGTAAAGTATTCCTTAAGTATTCCTTAATCTTTTAAGACAGTTTTCAAACTTATTTGTCAGCAGAAACCCCTTAACCTAAAATATTTACTTGAAGTTCCCCCTGAGATTTTAAAGTGCACCTATTTCATTGCTAAAAAACAACGTTATTTTGTGTATTTGGTATAATACAATGTGTTTGCGTGGTTTATGGTTAAAAAACACATTCTTTTCCACATACTGTACATTTTTGTAGCTCCAGATTTCACTTTCTTCCTGAAACACACAGATTTGAAAAGCTCTGTGTCTCTGATTGGCCAGCTAATCTGTACGTTGTGATTGGCCTGAATACGTCAGCTGGAAATGTGAAGCTTCTTACCATGTTTAAAAGATTTGGTCACAATGCGATGCTAACAGGAGTTAATTTACAGGCTGTGAGTCCGAAGCGGGAGGAATTATGCTAATGTCGGTCTTGTCTACATCACCATTCCCAGGAAGTAAACTGTTCCCTACAATCCGTGTGTTTGTTGTAGTTCAAAAAAAGAGATTTACGTTGGAGACGATAACTCGCGTCATTGTTTACTTTGGGGTTTGTACCTTTTGCATATCGTTAACATGTACTAATACACACTTACACACCAAAGGTAATGTAAAAACGTGAATTGGACAATAGGTGCTCTTTAAGTAATAGTGCATTTGCATGTTTAACTTCAAAAACATTTATTTGTCATTCATTTGAAAGGTTTTATGAGTAGGGTTTGACACAGTTATTAAAATTATTACATGTAATTGGACCTTCGTCTGGTAATTTCCTTTATTGGTACATAAAACGTATCTGTTCTCAGTTTTCTGATATATTGCAGTATTGTGTAATGGTCACACAGCATGCTGATTAAACAAGTAAAATATATATGTTTTATTGTTTTTCTTAGATTTAAAAATTATTTATTTACATTTATATACATTTTATTATTTGAATTATATTTTTTATTAATACAGGAACCCCCTGCAGTTCCCAAGAGGACCACAAGGGGTTTGCAAACCCCAGTTTGGGAAACTCTGATTTAGATTTTCCATACTTAGCACCTTACATTGTATACAGGCTTTACATTTTTTCACCACCTGGATTCCCTACAAGTTATACCATGACCTTTTGCCATTGCTAGCTCAATGCACTATAGAAAAGCTTTGCGTTCATGTGAACTATCCCTAAAATTTGTGTTGCGCCAAACCACATCATAACTGAAGAAAACAAACTATGCAAACTTAAGATAGAAGTATAATTTCATTTTTATGCATGCGCGAGTGTCAGAATAGAATAGTATACGCACGCATTGTACGCACATTGAAAGATTTTTGTAACTACACGTACTTAATGTAAAATTACAGAAAAAACATATATTTTTGTATCACGGAAAATGTCCGTAATTTATTGTGATCGTTATTTTACGGTATTTTTCTGGCACCCCAGCTGACGGAATTTTACAGTTGGATTTTTTCTTTACAGTGTACGCGTAGGTCGCGCATGTGCATACAGGAGAATGTAGAATGTAGCCCATGATGCATTGCATTTTGTTGCAATGTGCATGTGTCAAAAGTCTGTCAAATAAAATATGCTTTGCAAGGCTATGCATTTGACCATATGAGTACATTTAGGTACACGTAAAAACACCAACTATACTACTGCAAGGCTTTAGGTGTGAAACCTTGTTGCATCTTGTGAAGAAAAACTGGACACGTTCTGTGCAAATGTTTGGCGTAATAGCATACACAACTGTAATCGAATCATAATTAGAGAGAAAAATTGGGGTCTGATGCAATAAACCTCAGTACACTTGTCTGTTTATCAGCAGCTGGGCGTTTGTCTAGGGAATAAGGTTTATGAAATAAGCATTACTGAGTGTTATTATTTTCTTGGAAAGCAAATAGGTGCTGTGTGATTTTGTAGGGTGGGGGGGTGTTGGGGGTTTGACAGAAGTGAGGAGGGACCTGGGATAAATGAGTGTGAGAAATGAGAGTGGAAATTAGAGGGGGATTAGTGTTGATGCTAATGAAGCAATTAAAGAGTAAAGCGCTTCACTCACGTGCCTGGTCCCACTATCTTCTCACCATCTTCCATCATGCTTCACTGATATGGCTTTAATGGAGAAATTAGGGGAAACAAATGTGTTTGCATATGTATGTGTGCATCAGTAGGAGACACTTTTTCACTTTCTCTCTCTTTTTTGGGTCAGGGGTGACAGGGGCTGACAAAAGCAGTGATAGCTAAAATAACTAGATTAAAAAATTTTGGGTTGTTTGAGTAAAATTTGGCCAAACTAGACGTTTGGGTTAAATTAGCCTACACCATGGCCTAAAATAACCCAAAATTGGTCATTATTAACCCAGCATTTGGGTTTGTTCATATTCTACCAAATCATAGGCTGATGCAATCCAGCATTTTTGTAAAGCATACAAAAGGGAAAGCGAGGCAGGGTGAGATCGGGTCTTTGGGATCCGTCGGCTGTGGGGTAATGAAGACTCTCTCAAAGTCAACAGTTCAGAAACTCCTTTGTCCTCCTAAAAGAGTCTTTAATTTTTAACACAAACTTGCACTTAGGTATGCATGAACTTTGCTAAAATCCACAGACATGTGTATAATAAGAGCGTAATGGATGGCGGCCACGCGCTCTGTCTAATGATGTCAGGTTTTTCCGCCGGGCCCCTGATTGAAGACGGCCTAATGTAAATTTAATTTGGAGTGATGTATGGGGGGAGGGGGAGCACGAGATGGCCTTGTCGTGGCAGTATGGATGGGCGTGCGTGTGTATGTGCAAAGAAAAGGTTCAGTGAAGCCCGATGGACTCTTTTGGGAGCAGCTGGATCCCCGTATCCCCGGCCTGTCAACGGAACCTCCTTAACCAGGATTGATAGCGCCGACCGGCTTGCTAATCCTCACGAACCCCACCACGCAACGTTTACCCCACACAATGCGGAGGGGTGGGACTGTTGCATTTGGTTACCAATGGGAGGGCAACATTTTACTGCTACGAAGCAAATGACGGCCTTTCATTTCGTTACCGGGTCTTCTGTCTCTGTTCTCCTCCTTTTCATCACAAATGAACTCAATGAATGCTAAGTCAATGTTTTAGTACCGCTTATTACCATCATTATTATGCTTGTTACTGGGCTCTGTTATGTTCAACGCACTGCCCTGAAAGATTTATATGTATATATTTATTTAGCCAAGAAGAGCAACTGTTTTCTACATTTATGCATTTTGCAGACATTTTTATTCAAGAAAAAAATAAAAAACGATAAAAAAATTATCCCAAGCTGTCACTGTGGCAGTACCCTTTAAAAAGGTCCTAGTATATATCATGTAAGTACAGACATGCATTTATTTGGTAACAATATGTACCTCTGAGGTGCTAATATACACTGAAAAAAAATATTAATTCAATTTAATCAATTTGTTTTAAGGTAAGTGGTTGCAATCAATTTATTTAAGCTACATTTAAACAAAAAAAAATTAGAAAAATAAAATAAAATAAAAAAACTTTTGTTTAAATTTAGCTTAAATAAATTGATTGCAACCACTTACCTTAAAAAAATTGAGTAAATTGAATGAATTTTTATTTTATTTTTGCAAATGTTCCCTTTTTGAAAAGCTGCCGACCCAGTGACAGCTATGGACAATTTTTTGACCATACCGACCTACGGGAACACTTATGAATGTAGACTCATTTTTGGCAGAAAGTATAAAATATGAACAATACAATTGTTTTCAGATTTGTAGCTCAATTGGTAGCAATGCCTCGACAATGTAAAGGTAATGGGTTTGATCCCAGGGAACACACATACAATGTATAGACTGAATGCACTGTAAAGCCCGATTTATAGTTGTGCGTAAGCTCTAAGCCGCAGCTACGCCGTAGGTTATCCGTAGCCACTGCGTAGCCTGACGTGCACCTCACAAATTTTTTTACAGCGTGTCAGTTCTACGCGGACCGCAAGCGCTGTGATTGGTCCAATAGGAACCCCTCCCGTCAGGTAAAAAAACTGCGTCATAGGTGTTTCCGTTTGCAACGGTGAAAACAAAGATGGGCCAAGCTGAGGAGTGATTTAACGCAAACTGCAACAAAAGTCGCTGTTTATTTACTTCCATCACTGCTGGTCAACAAGTTGCTGTTTCTTCTTTGTTTGTGGGTTAACCTGCCAAGCTTTTTCTTCTTTGACGGTCGCGCTGCTACTGTGGTTACAAGCGTGGATACTGCCTACCAGCGGTCTGCGCGTATGTTTGCAAGTAGACGCAGACTATGATGCAAAAGTATAAATGAAAACCGACGTGGAACCTACGCCACCGCGGCTACGCCGTAGGACGTACACACAACTATAATGAGCCCTTGTAAAAATACTTTGCTGCCTTAAATTTTTTTGTTAAATCAACTCAGATTTACAAGTCATGTGAACAAAGATGAGTTGTCACAACTTATAAAATATAGTTGAGAAAAGTCAACTTAATTTTATAAGTTATAACAACTCACCTGTAGTTATAACAACTCACCTCTAGTCAAGATAAATAAAAGTCAGTTGAAATGACTTGTAAATCCGAGTTGATTCAACAAAAAAATTTAAGGCAGTATTTTTTACAGTGTGCGTCTGCCAAATGCAGAAATGTAAATTTATATAAAATATCAAGGAAATAAATATTTGAAGAGTTTGGTTTCAAAACAAGATAACTAAGTTTTTACAATTTTTGTCAAAACATGTTTATTTATTATCATGTTTTTATTGTGCTAATTAGCTGTATATTTTGTTATGAAGGCATAAATCAAAACAATTAAACTGCAGTTTGATTGATATTAATTGGATTTTTGAAAAATGTAAAAACAAAGCTTTCCCATTTTGGAACCAAACTTTTCATTTTGACTTTGAAAATAAAATAGACATATAATCAGGTTTGGCTATACCTTAAAATTATACATGCAGCATCCTTCTCTCTTCAATTTCAAATGACATCACTGTCACACCACGGTACCATTTGACTGAACCGGTGAGATGGCACCGAGCCCAGATCTTTCACCCCCAGATTCCATTCTTTTTATTATCCTTTGTGTTTAACTAAGCATTGAATGAACACTGAAGCTAATTCCAAATTCCCTTTGTCATCATCATTTTTAAGCGAGAAGTCGAGTAATAGATGCTCAGTGGAGGCTCATAGCGGGCCAAAATGAATAGTGAACATTATTCATCAGTTCCAAAGGCAAGCGTCCCTAGATCCAATTATATATATTCATTAAGTGATAATGATATCATGGTCTTTTAACTGGGAAGAAAAGAGTGTAATTGAATAATAACAGTTGTACAGTCCCAAGGGAGAGACCTCTGCCGTGCCCGAGGGACTGACCCCGCGGGGCGGATGAGTGGTAGGGGGGATTGATGGAATTCTATTACCCTGCTGATAGATTTATTATGAAGAGCTGAGTGGACTCGCTGCCCCAGTTTGTCACTCACACTAATCAGCCGCTGAGGGTTTGGAATGAAGGATGTGTGTGTATTTGTGTGCATTTGTGTGTGCGTCCATATGTGCACATGTCCCGCTTCTGACAAAGACAAGGTTAGGAGAGTATAACAGACATGCAGTCGTCCCCCAACTAGGCCCCCCTTTACACTGCACGGTTCGTCCTCGAGTCCCCTAGTCCTGTCACAAATGGGCCAGCTGAGCATCTCGACCTCCCGGGCGACTCCTCATTTGTTTATTAATGGATGACATGTGAACCAGCATAAGGACGTGTGTCACATAGAGCAACAGTCAGCTGGCGAGACATAGGTCGGGCAAGAACAATTTTTAAATGTTCAGGAAAAGAAAAGAGACATGCTTATGTAGAAAACAGAGCAATAAATATGCTTTATATCCACCTGCATGCACACCCATATAAAGATGTACTTTTTGGTTGTTTTCAACCCAGCATTGAGTCAAAAAGGGACAAACACAGATGTTGAGTTAGATTAACCCAGAAAAGGTTTAGGGTGTACTCTATATTTAGGAAAAAAAACCTTTTCCTGTTTATTTATTTATTTATTTTTGGTTTGTTATTGATATTTTTTCTACCTGAAAACACAAAGCTATTTCTTCCGATTTTTATCTGTCATCATTTCCTTTTGTGTGCGTTTACATGTATGTGGACAAACACATTTGCGTCCACATGTATATTAATATGCCGTGTGTGATCTCTGGTGTTAGGTTTCGATTAATGGTAACATCTCAAGCACTTCATTATCATGACAAATGCTTTGGAGAGTCCTTCTGAGTCCACTTTCTTTGCGCACAGCCAACAGATGACGATAACACAACAGCCCTTGAGGACCATAAAGGCTTAGAAGATCATGAAAATGATTAGTAGTTTAAGTGCTGATGTGTTTTATTTTGTGAGTCCACATTGGCCGCGTACACACTGCGAAGTTTTGCGAGTAAAACTCCCATTAATGTTCACAAGTGAAAACCTAATGTATCGTATTGCGAGTGCACAAAAAAAAACAGAAGGCACTCCTGATATTACATTGATTAATTTACTCTAATATAATATATAATTTGCTATTTGCTATTAGCTATTTTTGACTACAGAAATAGTAGTGACCTGAGACTTTTAATCATCTAGAAAACTTGAGTATACCGCCAACTACAGAGGCATACAGTGTAATGTTTATGCGCACTATGCGACTGCTTGGAAACAGCGTGCTCTCTCTGGACTACAATATATGGGTTATCTCGAAACTGCAGGGCTAGTGAGAGTCTCTACAATAGAAGGGGCAAACTGGTGCCAAAATTTGCAAATAAATAATAAGACACAGAATTGTTTTTTGTTTTTCCTTGCACCACTTGGATCTCAGAAGTACTTTTAGTTATGCCATTAACAATTAGTTTATTGTGGCTCTGCAGATTTTCTGTACACAGTTGTTATCTACATTTTTTAAAATGAATTTGCAAAATGGTGTTTTTGCTCCCAAAGTAACTGAAGTATGTGTGTACAAAACATTCAAAACAACAGCTTATTGTTTTCTCAATTTTGTGCCATTTTCTTTATATTTTGGATGTTTTACTTACATTAAAACAAATTATACAACAGTTCTTTCTGGTTCTCGAATCTGATTGGCTAAGAGCTATGCGATATTGTACTGATAACGGCACAGTAACCGCTTCACCTTTCGTATCATTCCGCCACCTAGTGAATGGAGGCTCATCTCTGAATGGAAAAACTACACGCACAAGGACACACACAAACGCGCCGTTGTGTCTCATTAGTTCACTAGCTCGTAAATCAGTATGTGAATCCCCAATCGGAAGTTATTATTCCGTCAAAGATCAGCGCTCTTGGATGTTACGTTAAACTTATTGGGAGTATGTCTTGTCACATCGTGTGGACACTTGGAAAGAGGAATGTAAACACTCATTTTTTTCTGGAGCTATATCTCTTCTCAGAACGCGAAAACACCGTGGAACTGCAGGTAAGCACCGCAGCTTTTAAATGTGGACATTGATCATTTATTTAATCGCGACGTGACTATTAAAACATGTTATGAGATATCGCCACTGATATATTTATAAGCAGGATGCAAAAACATCTCTCTGACACTTATAAAAAACAGTTTTATATAGTACTGACAAGAACGAAGTCTAATAATAACAGTGCTTGTATCGCGTTAAGATGAAATGGTAAACCAATAGTAACATTATAGAAGTATAGTTTTATTAACTTTTACCTCGCGCCAAAACAATAACAACACAAAAGACACTAAATATGAATAAGAAAACAAGTAATAGTTTTATCATGACACCAAATACTGCTGATTTGATCTCATTTTGACCATCAAAAACAAACAAGGCCAACATGAGAGTCAGAGATTCAAAGCAGCCGAAAGTGTCACCTGTCATTCTGGCCGCCCTGAAATCCGTGGCGGAAGAAGTAGTTCTCAAACAAAAAGGCTTTTAAAATAACTCTGTTGTTGTTTTCTAGTTTTCGTTTTTCAAACGTGTGCCGTCGAACTGTTGTATAAAGCAATATCCCTCTCGGAGTCGTGTGATATAGCTCTATAATGGCGTCATGAATATTTTTCTTGACCTCAACTTCAGTGATACAAATATAATTTGTCATTAAAATATCATTAAGTGTTAATACTCTGTCAAACAGTTTTATAACAACATCATGAATATTCTTCAGTTCATAATATTTTTTTAAGTTTCCTCCAAGTGTTAGATAAATAAAATCAATCATCCAATAATAATAATAATTAAAATGAATAAAATTATACTTTATTGCATTTGGAGACCGATTCACCTAAAATTAAATGAAAACAATGGGTTAAGCCATGCAGCGTTGGGTCCATATTGCTGGAAAAACAGTTAATTACATTAAATTAATTCAATGTTTTGTTAGTTTTTCTTCTATGTCCAAAAACTTTAGAACCCTATGTGTGAGGAAGAACAAGCTCTGTTAGTTGTCAGTTTTTTATGTATTGTGCACATACATAAAGTTAAGTATAATATTTTGACGTGTCTGTTGGATTAAAATTATTTGCCAGAGTATTAACACTTAATGACATTTAAATGACAGTTTACTGTAATGTCAACCCATAAATCTAGGTAGTTTCTTAAGTTTGATAATTATTCTGCTATGTCATGTTTATGACAGATTTATGACTTGAAGTTATGATGTATTGGTTTATATCAAGTTGTCATAACAAAAACTCAAACAATGTCATCTTTGCATTAAAAATGACATATTTGAACAAATGACACGTAATGACAGTTGCCATGTCATTCTTATAAACACCCCTTCAAAAAAAGCGTTACAGATTATTTTATATATATGTGTATGTAGTTAGTAGTATTGTTTCTTTATACATACTTATTCCTATAAATATATTTTTTTGTAAACTTTAAATAAAATATTGTACAAATGTCCTCTCCACACTTTTGGCCACTATGCTCTCATTTAAAAGGTACAAAAGCTGTCACTGGGGCGGTACCCTTTCAAAAAGTACACCTTTGTACCTAAAGGGTACATATTGGAACCTCAAATGTACATATATGTAACTAAATAGTACATATAACAAGCTTTTCAAAAGGTATTTCCCTAGTGACAACTTTGTGCCTTTTTTCTGTGAGTACATTAATCCATACAAAAACATTGTTTTATTTTCACATTTTAGACAAATTTGGATGACAAAAAATATAACAAAAAGGTTCACATTTGTTACACACATAGATGGTTTGTCTGTGTTCCTATATCATCTATATCTGTAAGACATTAAAGTGTCGGTCTCTGTTGATGTTTTATGCAGTAATCAGTGACAACTCCTTCCCAAAATCTCCTTATACCAGCACCTCCAATGAACCTGAAACACCATCTTTCAACCATCTTTGTGTCTTTTGCTAAAACACCATTTGTTTTCCACTAGCTTTCTTCTATTTAAACATAAATATTTTGAAGCTCTATAGGCATAAATAATTGATTAATGTTAAACAACAAAAGCTATTCAGTCAGTGCACATGGACGATCTGAGGGTTTTGTTATGAAACACGCTACGATGCCGCAGTGTACAGAGGGGAATAATGTTTATGTTGCTGGGATTGCAATTATCGCCGAAAACATGCAATATACTTGCGTTTGCTCTTCGCGAGGCTGGTTCTGGTTAAAACAATCTTGTGATCTAGCGCTGCTTCAGTTTGTTTATGCACAATGGGCTAGAACTGTAAACGCACTTGATCACCGGTACACAGACAGTGTTGAAATGACAATACAAGTCAATCAGACTGTTTCCAATTTCTGTGGTGTCCGACAGTCGCTCTTGACTAATAATGGTGAATGGGTGCTAAAGGAAATCATTAGCTAACATCAAATCGGTTCAAGACCTTATAGTTCATTGTATTGGATTATTGCTGATGTTAAAATAATCTTGTACAGAGAGATATAAGATTAAACGTGTTTTTTATTATTATTATTCGATGTGTGGCCGTTTTAAAATCTTGACATATGTTGCATATTTTACTATGTTTCTTGACATCCAATTTCAATATAAATATCCATATTAACTTTTAAGTTTTTTTTTTAACTTACATCCCCAAAATGTATTGCAGTGCAGCCTATATGTAGAAATGAACACATATTGGCTCTCTGTCTCAGTGGCTTCCACCTGGCTCAGTTTTTACACCCTCTGTCTTTCCAGCTGAAGTGGATCGATACTAAAGAATGGCTGTGGCTCAATGGCATGTAATCATCTTGTTGGCTGCATTGACACTGATCATCCATTATAAGCCAATGAAGCATGCTGGACAGACATTACATGGTACTGTTCTGTCGCCAGTCTGGTGTAAAAATGAGGGCTGTGCTGACAGATGTTTTTTAGAGATAAAATCACATTTTTTAGATGTGAATATGAATTAACTTTAGGTTATCATAGGGTTTGAAGGGTACATATTGTCATTACCGAATATACAATCGTGCACTGTAAATAAACCTTTAAAGTGAATTCAGACAGCTTAATCCGTCTCTCATGCTAACCGTGGGTGATGTATTAAGTCTCATCACCGTTGACAAGATTAGAGAACTTCTATCCCCATGGGTCCCTATCACTCTTCTGAACTCTCCAGGTTCGTTCCTTCGCTCATTCTCCATGGAGCCTTAGTCCTGGTGCAGCGAAATATAGAGCCCCTAACCTCACCTGAGGGAAGAAGACCAAAGACACAGTAGCTTTAGTGTTTGAACCTCTGAGATTATCGCCTAGCCTGACCCTTCTCACACCATGTCTGCCTGACCCCAGGAGTGCCGCCGACTTCTTCCATACCACATTTAACCATACATAACCACCCCTGTCCCATCCATTCAGCCTGGTTTTCCTCCAACAGGGCTCCATGCTGAAAATGCCACAGGACCTGGGATAGAGCCTTGCGGGACATCGTCTGGATCTGTCTGAGCAGTGTTACGGCTGTTTGCTAGCTCCCTGCAGGCATGTTGGTGCTTGGATGAATGGGGTAATGAGATTTAAGCTCTCTAATGGGAGATCATTGGCGTGGGAGGGCTTGGAAAGCAATGTCGGGGTTACACTAAGCAGAAGTTAATGATGACAGCAAATAACCATTTAACTAGTTTGTCATCCGTCTTATTTAAAGGTAAAGTCCATAGTGCCTGAACAATGTTGATAAGGGTTATGCCTTTTACAAAGCAAATGATTTAATCAATCAAATGCTTAACAACTTTAGCTGATGTTTTAAAGGAATTTAGTTGATTTCATTTATTATACAAAAGTGAATTAAGGTCCTTTAATTTAATTTGACAAGCAGCGTTACAAGTATGCTGTTATTTCTTGTAACACCCGCCACTAAAATTTTGCACTCTGGACTGTGTTTGCACACTGTCAGAGAAGAAAGTACAAAACTGTACAGTACCTTTTTTGTTGCTGGGATGGTACTCTAAAGGGGGTCGCACACCGGATGAGAAGTGTCGCGTTGCGACATGCCATGAATTTAAAAACAAAACACATTTTTTTGAATGTACGCACACCGGCGACACTGTGACTCTGGACATTGCTCAAATCCCTGTCGTGCCACAGAGCGGCACTCACATAATTTAACATTAAATAACATCATATTTGTCCCAAATCGTTAGCGTTTAACATTGGCTGCTAATGTATATTTTCCATTTCAAGTAGACGCTATCTGACTAAGCTTGCGCTATTTAAACTTTCGGTGTACAATACCTCCGAGTTGTCCTAGACGCGGCGCTGCGCTTCTCTTCCGGTGTGCGACCCCCTTTAGGTTCAGTTTTGTACCTTTATGAGTATGCAAAACATAATACAATGCTATACCTTTTTGGGTGCACTGTAAAAAAATGCAGCACAAGTTAAAACAACTTGGTTTTGCAAGTAAATTCAACATAGGCTACTATTTTAAGTTTTGGCTTAAAAAAGTTGACATAACAAATGTATTTAATTGTTTAACTCAAATTTCAAGTTAAAGTAACATGAAAATATATGTTGATTTGACTTTAAAAAAATCGTTTTTTAAAGGTAAGTTAGCATTGTTTAAAAAAAGTGTGTAAAGTGTAGCTATAGACCGTTAACAGCATTGCGACGTGATTATGGTAATACAGATTAGTTTGTCATCTTCTGCACTTTATATGGGAAATATGCTGACAGTATGTACCAGTTGTATTAGTGTTTCCGTGCACTGTATTTGTTGTTTTATATGCCTTGTTTTGCAAGTTATGGTTGCTAATTGCGTGCCCCCCGTTGGAAGCCGCGTGCCCCCCTGTTAGTTATGGTCTGGCTCTGATTTGGTACAAATGCAATTTTGTTTGTATGATATTGCTCAACTGTGCTTTACATTTAAATTTATGCATTTGGCAGACACTTTGAACCAAAGTGACTTACAGTGTATTAAAGCTGTACATTTTATGTTTATTTCCTGGGAATCGATCTCATAACCTTTGCGGTGCTAACACAATGCTCTGCTGACTGATACGGGAACACAAATCGGCGTTTTATCCCATCTAATGGGATATCTCAGTTAACAACGGTATAGGGCAAACATTAGTAATCAGAAAATTCAGACACCATTCATCTTCCCCAGCAGCTCAACCTCCTTTTGACTCCTCCAAAGACATGAGCTACATTTCAATTGCAAGATGAGTGACACAGAAATATCCAGCTATCAGGATAAGGTAATGTATTCTCCAGATAAGTACCAGCCCCGAGGTGGGACCCCACTCTCGCCTCTCGAGACTGGTGCCATTGCTCCCTTCAGGTATAAGCGGTAACCGGCTTTAATGTCATTTAGCTGCAGGGTGGCCATCTACTTATTGCCTCATGAATCCTTTTCCAAATGCCATAACATTTCCCGTAAAGCCCCCACTTTTTAAATCCAATAATTAGAAATGTCTATTTAAAGTTCACTGCTTCCGCACCGATATCAATTAAAAGCCATTTGAAGGTGATGAGTATCAATTGTCAACAAATTAAATCCTTGTCGTTAAGGTGGGCAAATGTAACGAAACACATTCATCTTTTGAAGAAGGACCAGTGTGTCATTAGCATTTTTTCATTTTATCTACCGTTACGCAATATACATTTCATTAGCGCTTCAGTGCTGGTTTTCTACACCATCAACGATCATGTGAATTGAGTCATTTATTTTGCATTGTAAGTATTGACCCTCTAATTGCACCAAATTTGTTCTTGTTGGACATTAAGAAAACCAGGAACACAACAAAAGAGAAAAAAGTAATGTCTTGTTAAATTATTTTTTTATTTATACACTGTTTTCTACATAAAATCATCCTATAACCTTGATATCTTTAATATTGACTGAGTAAGGTCATGTCAAAGACTGAAATCAATGTGAAATCAATGCATGAAGACAAACTTTAATGCTCCTGATTTAAAGATAAATAGATTATGAGATTTTAGCCAGAATTTAATAGAAAAGGTCATACATGATCCTACCTATGATTCAAGAGAAAACATTACAAATCTGTTTAATAGTGGGAGGATTGCCTTATACTGTACATTTAAAAAAAATTGTAGCTCAAACAATAGAGCCAAGATCATGGGTACAGTTGAACCTATAATGTATTAAAAAAGCGTCTCCCAAATGCATAAACGTGCAAAAATGTAACATTTTGGATGAAGGGAATGGGCTGGTACGATTACATAACATCACTAATATGGAAACAAATGTCTTGTTATATTAAAAAATGCACATCTTGTTTCATTAGAGAACATTTAGTATTAGATAATGATCTGTCAGTGTTGCACAGGAAGATGATCATTTTCAGAAGGAAGCAAAAACCTTATTGTTAGGGATCCACCATCTGTTTTTCAAAGGCTTCTTTGAGCATCCATCTTCTTGGGGAAACACAGTAGCCTCATTGAAGAGTGATTAGAGGAGTGATTGGCAATCAATTATGTATACCTATTGTAAATCATTATATTTTCTAAGCTGACAGAGAGCTTGAATATTGCATACCGCATGAATCAGATTATAATTTGACAAAACTGGTGTCTTATGATGACATTTGGCTTGGATGTCCTGATAAAATCTTTGGCATTGCTCAGGAGTCAATTTGTTGCGAGGTCTGATTTAATCAAGTGCGCAGATGCTATTAAATGCCACCCCTGATATTGGTGTTCATCGTTCTCTAATTTGCCTCTTTCAGAACGTTTTGCATGATCGTTTTCCCTTCAGTGCTTTCGTTCCCCCCCTGTCTGAGCGTTAGCACTGAAATGCAGAAGAGAAGCCTGAGGTGTCACCTCTAATAAAACATTTATATCCATTGGGAAAAGCATGTCCAGTGTTGGCGACCAGAGCAAACTCAGGATTGGCAGAGGGAGGTCCTTTTGAAGTAAGTGTTTTAAAGGCGGGAAGCAATGGTGTTCATTGTCTGGGAACATCTCGCTCCCCACCACCCACCTCCCATCCCACCGCATGGGGGTGAGCGTTAAAGTCTCACAGTGGTAGCAGTAACTTCAAAAGCCATCCTCTGAATGGGACTGCATGACCCCTGCCCACTACCAGCAGCTAAATTGGTAGATAAAGAATCAGGGTAATTTGTATCGACTCAATAAGTTACTATGTGGCCAAACAGGAAGGTCATGACTTCATGCCGCGACTGCGGCCCCATGGCAACCGGACATCAATGTAACATCAGTTCTCAAAACACTGGTCCCCCCACTCCCATTTCGGTCTTGATATACTGTCAACAAGGAACGATTGTGCAGGAACAACAGGGAAAGAATATCGGTCCTAATAGTGGGGCAAAAGCGGAAGTGGTGCTATTTTCTGGCCTGGAAATCTGCATATGTTTGTTCGAGAGGACAGCTTTCAGAATGAGATCATAGCCGGATGGACGGTGCGGGATGGAGTGGGTGGAAGCGGGAGGTGGTGGAGATAGATATGACCCTCATCCCCCCTCATGGGAATTACAGAGAGCGGTATTCCCCCTCCATCCCGCTCAGTTTGCTCAGCTCAACCAAAATTCTCTGAGCATTAAAATCAATGTTGCCATTGTTTGGCCAAACAGTGCATTTTGACCACAACCAATGTGAAGAATTCCCGAGGCCTTCCTGATGGGCCATTTGGGATAAACAGATTCGATTATGAGCATGGCCAAGGTTGTCTTTCACCCCCTCTGAAGAAAGGGTTTCCTTGTTCCTGACTCGGACAATGGTGTTTCTAAGTACCATGTGAAACACGCTGAACTTTGTGTAATAATTCAAGCCTTTGATTCAACAAATGTTTTCGTGCCGTCCTCCACATCTGCAAATACCTCCGTGTTTTGCAGCTCCAAGATTTTCCCGCCCTGTGCAGTGCTCGCATCTTCGTGCGGTACAAGCAATGGTGGATAGAAAGAAAGGCAGCCTTTGAAAAAAACCTTTGAGAAACAGAAACCATAAGAGGAAAAGTTGGGCACGTACATAAGTTTTGCTATTTGGCTTTTGTTGTTTGAATTAAAATAAAGGTTTCCTTCTTGGCTGTCACAATCCATTAGAGGCAAAGGAGAGCCGCTATCACCGCGCAGCCTGGCTCGCCCGGAACTGGGAGTGAAGCTGACGGTGTGTGGAAACTAACACGGGCACTGCGCTGTGACCGTGTCACCTGCAATCAGCGGCACCGGCCGGCCAGATTAATCATGACAGTAGGCAACATTTCCAACATTATTAGAAGAGAAACCTAATATTTTGGGACATCAGGGCTCCACGTTCTGGTGTCCATCAAAGTGAGAGCCTTCATTTTATGCTCCGTGGATGGGTAACCCCGGCACTTAACCCTTTTTAGATATTCCATCTCTCTCCTCTCCTGTCTTTTAAAGCCTTGCTCAGCCCACCTTGGAGAATAGGATATGTCTGGCTAGAGTTTTGCATCCAACCCACCAATAGTATCCACACCTATGCCACAGCAAGTGTATGCGTATATCAGAAAATAGTGCTGGATAACATACAAAAGTGTTGTGTAACAGACAATGAAGTCATTTATTTGTATGCCATTGCATTTCCTTTTTGGATAACCATGGATTGCAAGGAAACACCATGCTGAATAAAATGTATGCCTCAAATGCACTGTAAGTCGTTTTGGATAAAAGTGTCTGCCAAATGCACAGAGGTAAATTAATAGATGGTGGTATTTTCATTTGCTCTTATTTAAAAAAGCAGACATTTTTAATCTTTTATTTAAACATAGAACTTTGAATGGTATCGAGTTTGTTCTTGAGCTATGGACACAGTTTATGTAATTGTCACTTTTTTCAATTTGTGCTTAATCTATAAAGGTAATCTATTCATTGATTTCCTCTCTCACCATGTGCAGGTCTGTTTTCCAGTTTTCCAACCAGCACACATTTGATTTGTCTGGCACAGGATGCTTTGTGCACCAACGTGTGACTGTTCATTAAGGAGACTTAGTCTGTGTAATACACCATAGCGTTTCCCCATTTATTTAATTTGTAAGGCTCTGACATCAATTGTTGAGCTTCGTTTGCCCAGTCGTGGCATCAGATGTCAGTGTTAATAAGGTAGTGGAGCCGTGCATGTGTGTGTGTGTTTGTGTGTGTCTGTAAAGATGCGACCACACATGTGCATGTGCCTGTCACTAAATATTTTGACTACTATGGGGTCTTGTGTTTGCAGCAATATTGATTCGATTTTTTTTAAAGCGATGTGTACCGTGCAAAGTAGCTTACATTTTTTAACTTGTAGTATTAGAAAATAATGGCAAAGTATTTATTTGTGAGCATTTTGGGCTAAATTATGATGTTTGCCTGGTTAATTCTCATACAGATTAGATAAAAAAAACATTTATTACAGATAATTTGCAATTTTTCCTTTAGACAAAAATGTATTGAGTGTAACGTAATCTCTATTTCCTCAACTGTTTCTGCATGTCTGGCAGCTTTTTGCCTCTTGGGCCATTTCCACATTCTTTTGCCAGGGACAAGACATTTATTATTGCCTTCATACTGGTCCCATATTCTGTCCTTTAGATTTCTATAGGCCTTTTATGCCAGATGCTTTAAAACCGGACCCCATTTGAATAATGTTGCACAAAAGGATGGTGTGTGTGTTAGTCTAAATGGGACAGCAGACTTCTATGCGCTGGAAAACATGACTTCACAACACGTCCCCATCTTAGACCGGCTCTCTTTTATCATTCACATTGGCTCTAACCATAAGCTCGTCTAGAATTTGATTAAAATGGACAAACACAATGGCCAAAGGTCTGCGGTGCACAGAGCAGACCAAATGGCATGACTCAGTTCTGAAACAGACCCGGTCACGATTAAGAAGCTCTTTGTCGCCGGCAGAAAAACACCATCATGGTGTTGTGATCCATGAGTTCAACCCACCCACTTGCAGGTCCAAGCATAATTCATGTCACAATGATCTCCATTATGCTTTTGTTATGGCAACTCTAAAAAGATGCCCTAACAAATAAGATGGCAAAAACCTCATCAGATTGTACCTTTTAAAGGGAAAAGAGAGGGATAATTCTGTATTTGAGAGCTAATGTACTCTGATTCATCTCACAAAAGATCCAGTGTTTTCTATTCTCAGCAGCTGGGCTTTAACGGACAAACTTGGAATGCTTTGTAGGCCACGAAGGAGAATTTATTCTTTGTGGAGTTTCATGAAGTATGTTTTACCATACGCTTTTGCACAAAAAGACATTTGGAGTTTGAACAGGCTAAAGAAAGTTTGAAAAGTTATTGCAAATCTGCAGCCCACTAATAGTTTAATCAGTGGACTACAAATAGACTTTGCTCTGAAAAACCTGGAAGGTGAACGCAGTTTAATGAGAAGCTCTTTACTGACTAACTTCTTTAACATAATAAACAATAGTATGTGGTTTTCTTGGGAGAGGTATTCTGTTCAGGATGCTTATGCAGCTGAACATTATATTTATGTTATGTTAAGTTTAAATATTACTTACATTTTACATTATTTGTTGTTTTGTTTGTTTTTTAATGCATGCGCAGACATACGCGCACAGTCGAACGAGCAAAAGTATGAATCATTATATCAAAACATAGATGTGTTCTCAATCAAGATCTCTATCAAGGACAGACAAATGTAATTGCTTAGACGTATTGATGCGCTTTAATTTGTGTGTCATCTTTATACAGCCAAAATATGCGATAAGTTATGAAAATCCTGTAGATACATTTCAGAGGAAAGGGCATAGCGACATGACACGTGATGAAATTTTGAATGCCTTTGAAATGAGGATTCATATAGATATCTTGTTTTATTGATTAGGGAAATGATTAGCAACTTTATATGTAAACACAAAACCAGTCATAATGGTACATTTTTCAACATGACAATATTGACAATATGACAATTCTTGGCCAGAATACAACTTGAAAAACTGGAATCTGAGGATGCAAAAATGTAAATTTTGAGAAAGTCAAATCAAATCCTTAGCAACACATATTACTAATGATAAATACATTTTTTATATAATTACAGTAGGAAATTTACAAAATATGTTCATAAAACATGATCTTTTGCATGAAAATGGTTAATTTTGACCCATACAGTGTATTGTTGGCTATTGCTAAAAATAAACCTGTGCGACTTATGACTTATGGTTTTGTGGTCCAGGGTCACATATGAATTCATATAAGGACTTTGTATTTAATTCAAAAGTACAGTCTGCCCTGAAGAAAGATATAACTGATAAATAGTTTAATTCCTATTACAGAACCAAGAACTATACAAGGCCACAAGACATCTTTGGTGTCCTGAATTTTTTTTATCAGAAACTCCAAAAGCTACATTGAATGTAATAGTAATGGTTTGAGCTATAATTAAATGCAGTTTTGTACATTACAAGCAAATTTAATAATGTTTGATTTCCATAAAACAGAAGTGCCTGAACCTTCAAATCAAAAATATTTGTCTTCCTTCCACTAATAAATTATGTTTTTTATGTTTACTGTCCTATAAAAATAATAACAGGAGAGGCAACTATCAACAATAACAGTTTGTTTAATACCAGACTCAAAAATGTGAGGTGTTTACTTCTAATACAGTAAATCTTTTTTTGTGGAATGATCTATAAATTACCCGTCCAATTATCCAAGGACATCCACATGTCTACTTGTTCTAATGGGCTGCCAGCATCTGCTTGAGATATGAAACACAACAAGTGTGTTTTGAAACAGAATATGAAACTCAATTTAGAAGTCAGACCTATTGTGCTAAATAACCGTAGACTTTGTTGTAATATGGTCAGAGCTGGCTCAAGATAAATATCTGAAGTAAATGAGGTGGTGTAAAATTAGATTGCCTTTATAATTAGCTGAATAGACCGAATGATGAAAAAAGAAATGCTAAAAGACTTGTGATTATGAAGGATATGAAGGATAATATATATATAGGCTGGGACGAGTGACAGGTATGTTTAATTTATTTAGAAATGTTGGGTCCTATCTTGCACCCAGCGCAATTGACTTTGTCAGTGACGCATGTATCATTCGTATTTTGCACCGGCGCACAGCTGGGTTTTCCCTCCACAGACGCATGTCGGCAAACTAGGGAATGAACTTGCGCTCCCTGGGCGGTTCAGTGCAAAAAAGGAGGCGTGTTCCGGCGCAAACCATCCCTGATGCTATTTTGCAGTTTGAAAAAACAATTGCGCCACTGACCAGAAAAAACTAGTCTAAAGTCAGTGGCGCGTGGTTCATTATGCTATTTTAAGGGCACATGCTTGACCATAATGTATAGCGTGCACAATGCGCACACACTTCGCTTATTTAATCTACACAGATGCAACAGTTATTTTTGCAAATCATAAATTGTTGCAATAAAAAATATTAACACATGAGATAAGGGAAATCATAGTGGTGAGCATTGTGGTGATAGTTTTTATTTATTGTGTGGCTGCGTTAAAAAATTCTCATGCAAATAACGATTAAAGTATTTTCATAAGTATGTTGTGTGGCTGTATTACGTTTACTTTATGTAAATAATAATTAAAATGTTTTCATAAGAAAACTTAATATGAACTTGATTTGTAAGTGTACTTTGGGGTTGGACCTTGCTTGCATTTCTTGGGTCCGATTTCAAAGCCCCCAAAGCCTTTCAGCAGTGAGGGTGGACGCAGCGATGTCCTCTGCTGGCGTCAGGTTCTGTGTAGAGGCAGATCCACCTCCCGTTATACGGCGTGCCCGATTTATGCTGGCAAGCTTGGGATTCCCCCATCTCCTGACATCATTGTAGCGCTTGGCGCAACGATGGGAAAGCCAGCTGATGAGACAATTGTGGCCTCTCACGCCTGTTTAACCGACGCTGATTTGGGCGGGTTTCTCCTATCCCCATACAAAACAACTTCTCTGTCTTTGACTGCTCTTACAAGAACATGGGTCTCCTCGGCTGTGAACCGCTCCTGGTGTGCGCCTGGTAAATCTGTCATAATAATAGCAACCCGCCATGGAACTTGCGCCCTTGCGTTTAAAGGGAATGTTGGATATCGTTCTGATTGGTTTATTTGACGTTACGCCCAAACCACACCTATGAATAATGAACCTACTTCAGACCAACCCCTTATTGATTTGCGCCTGGCGCAAGAATTATTTCTCCCGCCGGGAAAATAGCAACAGTGCCCAAGATCCGCCCACAAAGTCACTTGCGCTTTGCGCTTCGCACTTGCGTTTCAGGTCGTTAAAATAGGGCCCTAAATCTTAGAACAAACTGAAAGTTTGAATATGAGGTAACAAATAAAGCATAGGCCTGCTTGTTGCTCTTATGACTGGTCATACTAAAGGTGTGACTTCAATTTATAAATCTTTAAATCCAATTATTTCAGCCTGCGTATCCAAGAGAAATGATGTTATCTTCAAAGAGAGATTACAACAGCTTGGTTTTTTACTGTCACAGTTATGCATCTGCATGGGTACACAGAAGATACAGTGCTTCACAGAATCATTACTGTGTTATGTTAATGTGATCAGAAAGTAAAGTGATTTTCAAAATAGATTCAGCATTACACCTAACGGCCTAATTATTGTGTTTCGGCTGCAAGTCTGTTGCCCTGATTTACTCATTTGTTGGACTTAATAAAAGGAAAGTTATGTTTAATCTGAATTAAGGTTAATGTATTATTTATCTTTTATTCTAATTTAGTGTCTGTCATTTCTTCTGCATATAATGAGACCAAACTCATATAAATGAGTGATGAACATCTATTCAACCAGTAAGCAAAACGTTTCCTTTTTATCTCAATGAGTAATTCATTTTTTATTTAAATTATTAAATCCCACCGAGGCATGCATTTGTTCAATTAAAAAATTTTCTATTTACTGATGGCAGGCATCTTTCATCTAAAGCAAGACAAACTAATTCCAAAGCTAATATGGACATATCAGCAATAGATTTACACAACCACCCGGTCCACTGTCTAATGCAGGCTGGAGTCTTTATAGAAGTATTCTTGGGTCAAGCATCGGCAGGAATTTTTTTTTCATTTTATTTTCCACTATTGATTTATCAAATGTAAATATAAAATCACATTTTACATTTGGCTGTATCCTATGTTTTGATATTTTAAAGAGCCCCTATTTTCCTTTTTCGTGATTTTACATTTCTTTTGGTCTGTAAGTGTGTGTTAGTAAATGTTAAAAATCTGCAAAGATACAAATCCCAAAGTCTATGATGACGCAAGTTATTGTCTCCAACTAACATCTATTTTCTTGAACTTTTTTACTTCCGCAACGAGTTGACATAGACTTATCATAATTCCGCCCGCTTCTGACTCCCTGCCTGTAAGTAGCCTATCTTTTCATATTTAAAGAATTTGCTACTGACTATTCAAACCATGATTCAAACACGAGTTTTAAGCAGTGTAGAGCAGGGTTCCTTAAATCTTACCATGGAGGGCCGGAGCACTGCAGAGTTTAGCTCCAACCCTGATCAAACACATGTGAGCAAGCCTATCAAGGTCTTAATGATCACTAGAAAATCACAGGTGGGTAAGTTTTATTAGGGTTGGAGCTTAACTCTGTAGTGCTCTGGCCCTCCAGGGTAAGATTTGAGAACCCTGGTGTAGAGTAGCGCTTGTTGTTCACAATTGCAGATTTGGTTTTATGTTTTAGTATACTTATGGTGCGTTCACACCAGACACAGAAGAGGCGGCAAGCACGAGTGATTTACATGTTAAGGCAATGCAAAGACGCGAAACGGCATGAGCGGTAAGCATGAATGGTGCGAAAGACAATTTTCCCGCGAATTGAGCGTTTCCACGTAATCCGCGCGAATTGAAAAATCAAGAATTTTCGCGCCACATTAACCAATCAAGAGCTTGCTGTAGCAGTGACATGATTACAGGAAGTGAGTGGAGGCAGAAAAACCAAACAACAATGGAGGACAATCATCATCGCTATACGAGACATCCTCATACTTTTACAAGAATTAAAAAGATCCTGTTTGGAAGAAAGTGAGTGAGGAGGTTGAACAATCTAGTAAGTTTACTCAATTTGAGCTATATAAGCCCCCCCCCAAAGCAAGCCAACTCAATATGTTCAAGTATCCAACTATGCGCGAATAACACGTTTTTGCCACCTTTTCCGCATCTGGTGTGAACGCACAGTAACCTTACCAATTTGTTAAGTTTTACTCAAGCTGTGCTGGCAAAGTTGATCGATCAGCTTGGTCATCTGCATTTTCTGGATTAGATTTGGGCTCGTATTGTTAATGTAGTAAAGACGATATTATCTTCTGTTGGGAGTTGATCTTCCAAATATGGCATGGAGCATCACTTTTTTCGAAACATGCTTAAGGTATTCAGCCAATCACAATGCACTGGATAGCTGGCCAATCAGAGCACACGCACTTTTCAGAACGATGAGCTTTGTAGAAATCCATGCGTTTCAGAAAGGCGGGACATAGATGAGCAACAATAATGTACAGAATGTGGAAAATCATGTGTTTTTTAAACCATCAACCATGAGAACACATTGTATTAAACCAAATACACAATGTAATAGGCACTCTTTAATGTATTTATGGCTTCCCATTGACTCTTTTTACACCTGTTATTAACACTCACTTGCAGTTAAAGTGAATTAGCATAAGCCACCTTCTGATGTTATCAGGAATGCATGTGACCACGTCGCATTTCTAGTGTAAATGCAAATGCATGCTGACTATCCACCTGTAAATGAACCATTTGGCTTAATTAAGAGTTTTAACACTTTTCAAACCAGCTCAAGTTGAAGAGAATTCGTTTGTCATTTCTGCTAATTGGAAGCATATTTGAAATCAAAATTATATTGAACTTGAATAGTATTTTGTGCACTTTATCTGTGCAATGAAGTGAATGACGTATATAATCCATTCACATGTGCTCATAGAACACACATTTGTGATGTATGAACTGCCAGGTGTAAACAAGTCTGTGACTCTTGCCTGACCGCTTATGATCAAATCTCAGGACAGATGTAAGCAGTTTCTTAGATCCAAACAAAACCATTGCTGAAATTGTCCTTAACCCTGCCACCCCATCATTCTTCCCCCCTCCTCCTGCAAACAGTTGATACAACGTGATGTGATATTTTTTTTAAATTCAGTCTTTGTTTGCATCTCGGTGAGCTTTAGGAACCTTTAATTAGTGGAAGTTTTAGTGCCTTCAGAGGATACCAGCCCTGTAGACACATCATGTATATTTGTTTTCACAGCGCTAGAGAGAGAAGTGATTGTCTTTTAATGGTTGGGGCCTGTGCTGTGCTTACCAATGCTCTAGCGCAAACTTTATTTTTATTACCTTGCGGAAAATATTTGCTCATTGCTTTCCTGGTTTACTTTTTCTCAGCTTTGATCTGTTTGGGTAAAATGCACGTGTTGCATCTTGATGGGTTTCAAATCAGTTCTGCGCTGACGTGTGCCTTTAAAGTTTAAAGGAAGAGTTCACCCAAATATAAACTCACCCTCATGCCAATCCCAGATGAATATAATTTTTATATAAGTTAAACACTAATAATTTGATATAAAACACCCATTATCTTCTTTAAAAGCACATACATCCATTATTAAAGTAACGGCGTGTCTATTCACACTTAGTGGCGCAGGCAGTAGAGCTTATGGATTTTGGAAAAAGCTTTTGACGCAATGTCACTTAAATTGAATCTGCATTTTGTCGACTTCACTCTTTTCCCTTTTCCTACAACATATTCCATTGAAAAGGCATTTATCTTAAATAAAAATGAAGAAAATGTTTTAAAAGTGGAAATAAGGTGCTTTATGAGTGTTTATTAAAAATGTAAGTATTTATTCTCGTAGGTATTTATTTATATAAGTATTTATTTTATGTAGGTTTTTTATTCTCCCAATAATGCAGCATCTATTTATTAATTTTATAAATCTAATCATTTACATCCTTATTCTACAAAAATACTTAGGTGCAAATAGTATCCGCCAAAATAGATTGCATCTAATTACCATTTACAATTATTGCAAATTTGATCATTTTATTTATTAAATAAAACCTATTTTCACGTACTGTAAATAATATATCGCTAATAAAATGCTGATACTTTGTCACTTAGAGTAATTAGAAAAATATCTATATTTTATTTAGTGTAAATAGCATCTATAGCTATTTGCACTTAGTGTATAGCTATTGCTAGGTGCACTTAGTGTAAATAATATCTTATGCTATTTGCACTATGTGTAAATAGTCGCTGCCTTAAAGTGATACAAATGACTCCAGTCTTCTGAAACAAAACAATTTGTGAGATAAATCAATTACTATTTTGAGTTTATTTATTTATTTTGATTGATAGATTTAATATTATTTAAGGAAAGAAAGTCATATACGGGTGATTCTCACGAAACCATTGAAACACCACGGCACTAATGATTTTAGCTTTAAAATGTGTAATATAGTAACATTAAAAAGCATCAGAATTAACACAATACTGTGTTCTACCTTGCACAATGTGTGATTTCAACATAAGAATTTATCATTGTAAATTTTATCTCATTTTCTGCTGAAATTCTCATTACCGCAATGTGTCCGGCTGTGTTTGAGCATGCGTTATGTTGTAATTTAATCAAATTAACACAAAAATATTAAGAAAAAAAATAAATAGATGTTTTGCTAGACTACTTTAGATGACAGAAAAAATATTTACTGAATATTCATGTATAATAATAATGAAGAAAAATTAGGAAAATGATGTGTCCATGCCTGATGTTCTCATCCTCCGCAACACTTTTTGAGAACAGTTTAAGCACACATACAGAATTTTAATAAGGTTTGATTTTGAGTGACCAAGCACATGGACCAGTTGCTTCAAGATGGCTACCAGGTAAGATCATTTTTTTACAGTTATTTTGAAATATTGTCTTGTCAGAATGCTTACACGACATTTTGATTATCATTACCGCAACAGATGCTTATTAAATGTTAATTTAATTAATAGAAGCATAATACTTTGATTTTAAATGCATGTGCAGAATCTACAAATTATGTTCTTTCAGGTTTGTCATGTCATTTTGAAAATATGTCAGTGTTGATGTTTTCTGACTGTTGCGGTAATGAGATTTTTTAGGACTAATTTTTAAAATTATGTTACAAAAAGTGTTAAATGATAAGTAAAAGTTTTTAAATTAATGTTCCCATTTACTCCAGACTTTGTTTTTCAATGTCTGGTGGGAAAAAAAGTAAATTTAAGCAATTTTTACATTTTCATGCTTGACATTTTTAAAACCAAGTTTTCGTGAGAATCACCCATACATTTGGGATGGCATATATGGGGTGAGTCAATTATGAGAGAATTTTTATTTAGTATTTAGGTGAATTTATGATAGTGCTGTAAAATACAACTACTGATGTGTTCACATGAAGAAAGCCTTTTAAATAACTGTTTAAAGAACCAGCATAACAGAGAAACAATAGGAAATTGGCTGCAAAAAGCTGACTAGTATCAAAATGTAATCACTTTGAAGGATGCTAGTCTGACAGCCTTTGATCTAGGGTTAAAGTTGATGCCATATCATGGTGAGAAAAAGAGAGTTATTGATGCCACTTCCCCACTGATGCCCCAGGCTACAGTCTTCTGGTCCCACACCAATATACAAGAGCTTCTCTGTCCAAAACGCTCTCTGATACACTTCTTGGGGTGAAGGGGCTGGTTGGTCTTTGTGTGTTTAATTGCGTTTTCTGGTTACACGAAAACATGGAATTTTTATTAAGTACGACTGAAGGCATGCTTACAAAGTTTACAATGGAATGCTGTCTGAACCAAGTTGAGTTTCCAGAAACACTATTAGAATGCATGTTTGTTCTCTAGCTACATATCGGTAAAAGTTTTGTATTAACAAGAGCGCTGGCTCATTAATAACTTTTTCATGTGCAGCTTTCTTGCAGGAAAAATCAGGTTGTGGTGCAAGATACTTTATTCTACTGTTTTTGACATCTAATATCATAGCACAATGTAAGTGTAATGATTATTTTGTGAAAATTACATTCCATTGACACTATAGTGTTTCTGAAGCTCAACTGGTATCCCAGCCAACATGTATATGTGGGCCCCACATGGGTTTTACTTGGGCTACATGGGTACCAAGTGGGCATGGTCCTATTATGGGCATCTTATATGGGACTCACTTGGGTTAGTGTAGTAGGCCCCACATGGGTTAAAAAACATAGGCTCCCTATATGGGTCCTAGTTGGGATGTTAATGGGAAATGAGGGCATGGGCTCATAATAGGAAACACATATGGGGCCCTCTTGGGCAACCAATATGGGTCTTAAATGGGCTAACACAATAATTCCCATATAGGTTCCTTATATGGGTCCAAAGTGGGACCCACATAGGTTATGAGTATATGTGATTTGAATAAGGAAACACAAATGGGACCCTTTTGGCCAAACCATATGGGTCCAACATGGGCAAACACAATTATTCCCATATAGGTTCCTTATATGGGTCCAAAGTGGGACCCACATAGGTCACCTATATATGTGTTTTGAATAAGGAAACACATATGGGACCCTTTTGGCCAAACCATATGGGTAAAACATGGGCAAACACAATTATTCCCATATAGGCTCCTTATATGGGCCGAAAGTGGGACCCACGTAGGTCACATGTCTGTGTTTTGAATAAGGAAACTCATATGGGGCCCTTTTGGCCAAACCATATGGGTACAACATGGGCAAACACAATTATTCCCATATAGGCTCCTTATATGGGCCCGAAGTGGGACCCACATAGGTCACCTGTATATGTATTTGAATAAGAAACACATATGGGACCCTTTTGGCCGAACCATATGGGTACAACATGGGCAAACACAATTATTCCCAAATAGGCTCCTTATATGGGCCCAAAGTGGGACCCACATAGGTCACCTGTATATGTGTTTTGAATAAGGAAACACATATGGGACCCTTTTGGCCAAACCATATGGGTACAACATGGGCAAACACAATTATCCCCATATAGGCTCCTTATATGGGCCCAAAGTGGGACCAACATAGGTCACCTGCATATGTGTTTTGAATAAGGAAACACATATGGGACCCTTTTGGCCAAACCATATGGGTTCAACATGGGCAAACACAATTATTCCCATATAGGCTCCTTATATGGGCTGAAAGTGGGACCCACATAGGTCACCTGTATATGTGTTTTGAATAAGGAAACACATATGGGACCCTTTTGGCCAAACCATATGGGTACAACATGGGCAAACACAATTATTCCCATATAGGCTCCTTATATGGGCCCGAAGTGGGACCCACATAGGTCACCTGTATATGTATTTGAATAAGAAACACATATGGGACCCTTTTGGCCGAACCATATGGGTACAACATGGGCAAACACAATTATTCCCAAATAGGCTCCTTATATGGGCCCAAAGTGGGACCCACATAGGTCACCTGTATATGTGTTTTGAATAAGGAAACACATATGGGACCCTTTTGGCCAAACCATATGGGTACAACATGGGCAAACACAATTATCCCCATATAGGCTCCTTATATGGGCCCAAAGTGGGACCAACATAGGTCACCTGCATATGTGTTTTGAATAAGGAAACACATATGGGACCCTTTTGGCCAAACCATATGGGTTCAACATGGGCAAACACAATTATTCCCATATAGGCTCTTTATATGGGCTGAAAGTGGGACCCACATAGGTCACCTGTATATGTGTTTTGAATAAGGAAACCCACATGGGACCCTATTGGACAAACCATATGGGTACATCATGGGCAAACACAAATATTCCCATATAGGCTCCTTATATGGGCCAAAAGTGGGACCCACATAGGTCACCTGTATATGTCTTTTGAATAAGGAAACACATATGGGACACTTTTGGCCAAACCATATGGTTACAACATGGGCAAACACAATTATTCCCATACAGGCTCCTTATATGGGCTAAAAGTGGGACCCACATAGGTCACCTGTATATGTCTTTTGAATAAGGAAACACATATGGGACCCTTTTGGCCAAACCATATGGGTTACAACATGGGCAAACACAATTATTCCCATATAGGCTCCTTATATGGGCCGAAAGTGGGACCCACATAGGTCACCTGTATATGTGTTTTGAATAAGGAAACACATATGGGGACCCTTTTGGCCAAACCATATGGGTACAACATGGGCAAACACAATTATTCCCATATAGGCTCCTTATATGGGCTAAAAGTGGGACCCACATAGGTCACCTGTATATGTGTTTTGAATAAGGAAACACATATGGGACCCTTTTGGCCAAACCATATGGGTACAACATGGGCAAACACAATTATTCCCATACAGGCTCCTTATATGGGCTAAAAGTGGGACCCACATAGGTCACCTGTATATGTCTTTTGAATAAGGAAACACATATGGGACACTTTTGGCCAAACCATATGGTTACAACATGGGCAAACACAATTATTCCCATACAGGCTCCTTATATGGGCTGAAAGTGGGACCCACATAGGTCACCTGTATATGTGTTTTGAATAAGGAAACACATATGGGACCCTTTTAACCAAACCATATGGGTACAACATGGGCAAACACAATTATCCCCATATAGATTCCTTATATGGGTCCAAAGTGGGACCCACATAGGTCACCTGTATATGTGTTTTGAATAAGGAAACACATATGGGACCCTTTTGGCCAAACCATATGTGTCCAACATGGTCAAACACAATTATTCCCATATAGGTTCCTTATATGGGTCCAAAGTGGGACCCACATAGGTCACCTGTATATGTGTTTTGAATAAGGAAACACATATGGGACCCTTTTGGCCAAACCATATGTGTCCAACATGGTCAAACACAATTATTCCCATATAGGCTCCTTATATGGGCCGAAAGTGGGACCCACGTAGGTCACATGTCTGTGTTTTGAATAAGGAAACACATATGGGGCCCTTTTGGCCAAACCATATGGGTACAACATGGGCAAACACAATTATTCCCATATAGGCTCCTTATATGGGCTGAAAGTGGGACCCACATAGGTCACCTGTATATGTGTTTTGAATAAGGAAACACATATGGAACCCTATTGGCCAAACCATATGGTTACAACATGGACAAACACAAATATTCCCAAATAGGCTCCTTACATGGGCCGAAAGTGGGACCCACATAGGTCACCTGTATATGTGTTTTGAATAAGGAAACACATATGGGGCCCTTTTGGCCAAACCATATGGGTACAACATGGGCAAACACAAATATTCCCATATAGGCTCCTTATATGGGCTGAAAGTGGGACCCACATAGGTCACCTGTATATGTGTTTTGAATAAGGAAACACATATGGGACCCTTTTGGCCAAACCATATGTGTCCAACATGGTCAAACACAATTATTCCCATATAGGCTCCTTATATGGGCCGAAAGTGGGACCCACGTAGGTCACATGTCTGTGTTTTGAATAAGGAAACACATATGGGGCCCTTTTGGCCAAACCATATGGGTACAACATGGGCAAACACAATTATTCCCATATAGGCTCCTTATATGGGCTGAAAGTGGGACCCACATAGGTCACCTGTATATGTGTTTTGAATAAGGAAACACATATGGAACCCTATTGGCCAAACCATATGGTTACAACATGGACAAACACAAATATTCCCAAATAGGCTCCTTACATGGGCCGAAAGTGGGACCCACATAGGTCACCTGTATATGTCTTTTGAATAAGGAAACACATATGGGGCCCTTTTGGCCAAACCATATGGGTACAACATGGGCAAACACAAATATTCCCATATAGGCTCCTTATATGGGCCGAAAGTGGGACCCACATAGGTCACCTGTATATGTCTTTTGAATAAGGAAACACATATGGGGCCCTTTTGGCTAAACCATATGGGTACAACATGGGCAAACACAATAATTCCCATATAGGCTCCTTATATGGGCCGAAAGTGGGACCCACATAGGTCACCTGTATATGTCTTTTGAATAAGGAAACGCATATGGGGCCCTTTTGGCCAAACCATATGGGTACAACATGGGCAAACACAATTATTCCCATATAGGCTCCTTATATGGCCCGAAAGTGGGACCCACATAGGTCACCTGTATATGTCTTTTGAATAAGAAAACGCATATGGGGCCCTTTTGGCCAAACCATATGGGTACAACATGGGCAAACACAATTATTCCCATATAGGCTTCTTATATGGTTTAGAAGTGGGACCCACATAGGTCACCTGTATATGTGTTTTGAATAAGGAAACACATATGGGACCCTTTGGGCCAAGCCATATGGGTAAAACATGGGCAAACACAATTATTCCCATGTAGGCTTCTTATATGGGTCTGAAGTGGGACCCACATAGGTCATGAGTTTATGGGTTTTGAATGAGGATACACATTTGGGACCCTTTCGGCCAAACCATATGGGTACAACATGGGCAAACACAATAATTCCTTTAAAGACTCCTTATATGGGCCCAAAGTGGGACCCACATAGGTCATGAGTATATGGATTCTAAATAAGGAAACACTTATGGGACCCTTTCTGTCAAATCATATTAGACCAAAATGGGCAAACACAATCAGTCCCATACAAGCTCCCGACATGGACCCCCATATGTAATTGTCATTTCATGCCCTGTTTTAAACAGGGATCCTGAAAGGTTTATGCCTATGTTTTCAGACTGTCTTACTTCACAAACCATGGTGACGCTAAAAGCAAGACATGTAGCCTAATAGTTTATGAAGTCCCAAAGGACTGCAGGATAACTTCTAAGTAAAGACGGCTGCATCAATGTAACAGAAGCCTTGCATTTTTTACCCAAAGCTTGCATGGGTATTAGTGCATTTAAAATGTTATTTGTAATATGATGACAAAACATTGCAAAAATTAGTTAGGTTCAGGCTCAGGTTAAAATTTTCCTGCAAGTCTAAAGCGATCTAACATAATTAGCAAAAGTGAGAAAGTGACAGACCATATTCACCGTATTCTGATATCTAGACCAATCAGTTTTCACTGTGGGCAGGCTTACAATCAACCTCTCTCTTCAGCTCAGTAAACCACTGTACAGTAGTTTATTTACAATGTACAGTAAATGACAGAGTGTCCAAAAAAAACACTGGAAAATAATACAATATTTACTTTATTTTTCAAGTACATAAAAGTGTATCTGTGTGTAAACCCTCTGCTTTTAAACAAAACAAAAACATTTGATCCTATCTTTATTTGTTCCTTTTTATCTTATTTTAAATATGTGTAGTTTTTTATAAATATAGGGTCAAAGGAGTTTAAGGTGTCCTTCATAATTGTACATATATTTTATAGCTGTTAAAAGAGCAACCATATTAAAGTAGGCTAATAAACAACATAACACAAAATAATATATAATTTATATTGATGATTTAATTATTTTAAATGTATGTTTTTTTTGCGGGGGCTTGTTGGTGAGCTTCCTTCCCAATCAGTTTTTGTAGGGTGGGATGTCTGAGTGTAATTTTAATAAATTAAACAGTCAAAACTGCACAAAAATCTTTTATTTACATTGTCTCCAATGTTTGCTATACTGAGAGGATTTGTTCATATGTAGAACTGATTTTATGTTTTGATAGATACTAAGTGAATTATCACCATACACCAAAGGCCTCTATCATGCTCTGGCCAGACCTTCAATACTGAAAGTGTTTAGAATGTTTAGCCAACATTGAGACAAGCTGAGTCATGCTGAGTCCATGAGTTTAGGTCCATGAGAAGAGCATTGAGCAACTAGGCTCTCCTGATTTTGCCAAGTGGTTGATGTCCTCAGGGCAACTTTATGTTGACCCGGGGGTAACATTTCAATCAACCAATCAGATTTCAGAAATAAGTTTACAGTTTGTTTCACCAACTATGGTGTGGTGCAGGGGTGGCTGGTGACTTCTCTTGTGAAGGATTCAAAAATTTGTGTTTGGGGTGTCATGTGTGTTGCTCATCATGTCAAAATATGTGTTTGTTGCGTCATGTGAACCATGTGCATCATGCATCGTGCCTGCTGGACACACATCGAAAGGATTTGTAATTAAAGAGGCGCTCACAAAATACTTGCAAGACACTACACTAAATTCATGCCACACACATGACAGGCTACATGTTGTGATGAGATTTGCATCATGTGCCCTCGATAAAGAAGTCACCACGCGGCCGTCACTGCGTGAATGGCTACTGGATTTTATTTATTTGGGGTCTATGGGCTACAGTTTTCCAAAATATACCCTTATGAAAATTAAATAATTAAATTAAATTAAATGGTTTACTACAGTTTAAACAAAAAAAAAAAACATACTCTAGTAAAACCATGGTTTTGCCAATAGTAGGCCTAATCAATACCAAAAAACATTTTACTGTACCACAAAAAAACATGCTTAATTTTCGTTAGCTAGGCTGTCTCTTTTTTCAATGGGCTATTATACTTTCATGTAGAAAATTAACCATGGTTTTACTATAGTTAAAACAAAAACAAAAAACATAGTAGAACCATGGTTTTGCTAGTAACCAATACACCAAAAAAACATGTTTACACTTTTACCACAATAAAACCATGGTAAATTTTCGTAAGGGCTATATGCACATTGTGTTTTGGGGTATATTTATGCAGATACAGGCCCATACAAATTCTAAACCGTAGACATTGTGTGTGTGTGTTTGTGTGTGTGTACGTGTATTGCAATAAACTCGAATTATATGTGTATCCTACAGAAAATGCAGTATTAATGCTAAAAAGTGATTTGTCCTGCATCATCACTATGTTGTATTCGTTTAAAAAAACGGCGCCAAGAAAGAAAGGACATGCGCATTGTTCTCCTGAGCCAGTTAACGTAGAGCTGGTACATTGCTGTCTTCACTGGAGTGCTGCAAGCTCGAAGTGTGGTGAGTAGATCTGTTTTATTACAATATATGACATTAAACTGTTGATAAAAAGTATATTCAAGTAGTCAAACATTAAAATATTCTTGGATGTTATTCTAAATCAGTGGCGAAGCTCGCCGGGATAACGTTTGGTGAATGCGTACGGTCGAGGTTGCGAAAATCAACCTTGTGTTTAAATTGTTAGAGTTTTAAAACATTACATTTACTCTGTTAACGTAACATTTACTTAAGAAGCGCTTTAGGATAACAGTTATAGTGGGTATTTTTACTTTTACTCGTAACTCGATGATATTTCTATTGACATGCCCTCAGTTTTGCACGACGCACTTTATTTTAATGCAGTACGAAATGCGAACTTCAGATTATTATTATTATTTCATAATTTGCCGAAGCATTTGATTTGTGAATGAATGACTCTTTTGAACGAGTCGGTTCTTCACAAAATATTGCAAATGAATTACTGTTTTGTACCGGGTCGATTCTAAACTAGCTATTGATTGAACGGTTTGAATCAGTTTGAATGATTTGTTCCGTTTGCTGCAAGATCTGAATCATCTGTACATCTGCAGGCTGCAGCACTTCTCGCTCGTAACGTGAAACTTAAAAACACGCCAAGGAGTGGATGCAAGTGAACTATCAATCTACTGAAACAGAAGCGGGAAATGTATTCGAAGACGAAAATGCTCGCGCGACCTGTGCGTCAGACCCGGATAAACGCACGCGAGCTGACAAAGTAAGTTAACGCGCTTTCAGAAATGTTCACTTGAATCACAGCAGGAAGAAAATCCATCGACGATTGGCGTCTGATTCGCTCTAAAAAGTAATGTTTGTTCAGATGTGAGTGCTTTTTGTGACACATTAGTTTGATAATATTAGATAACACGAATTACTGTATTTTTACTCAAGTAAAATATTGACTGCTGTCCCCTCCTATGGAAATCACGTTTTCGTTTGGCTGCATCTAGTAAGAGCACTATTTTGTTTGCTCAGTTTGATCACTGATATCTATTACAAGTTTTAATGTCATTTTGGATGTAGGGAAGCAATTAGGTGCAGCGTTATAACAAGACTGTTGACTTCTATGCCTACCTTTACATGAATTTTTTTTTAGCGTACATACTGTATAGTATAGACTTGGTTAGTGAACTTTAACAGTAGCTGTTAACTCATATAATTTTGTCATTTTTATGGATTTTTTTCAGATCCTGAGTAGCTGTTATTCAACATAAACACATTTCCGCACACATGAAGATGGATGACGATAGTTCATCTTAAAATGAAACTTATGTTTATCAGCTTACCCCCAGGCCATCCAAGAGGTAGGTGACTTTGTTTCTTCAGTAGAACACAAATGTAGATTTTTAACTCCAACAGTTTCAGTCTGTCAGTTGTATAAGTGGATGGTAACAAAAACCGAAAGAGAAAAAAAACATGCACAGACAAATCCAAATAAAACCCTGCAGCTCGTGACGACACATCCGTGTCCTACTTAAGACACAAAACCTTCGGTTTGTGCGAGAAACCGAACAGTATTTATATCATTTTTTACCTCTAATACAACATTATCCCCAGAGAAACGGCAGCCCCTACGCCCTCATTCTGTGCACCCGATACAGTAGGTGGCAGTATGCACCTATGAAGTTGTTTTGCAACCCGCTATTAAACATTAGATGAATAAGAAGGTGATGTGTGAATGCGCGTGTTTCATTTTAAGATGAACTATCGCTATAAACAGGCCCATTGGCTGCCTACATATTATAATAAGCTGTTTTAAATTTCAAATGTTCAATGCCTTATTGCACCGAGCCCAACCCGAACATAATTTCTAAATATCTATCCGAACCCGGCCCGTCGGGTACCGTCGGGTCCCGCTGGCTCGGTTCGAGTATCCATCCTTTAATACCTACTGTATGCCAAAGACTGTCATTGTAAAAAGTACAAATGTGCCATTTTTAATATTTCTTTATCTTAAAAATGTATTTGGTTTTGCAGATGCTCTTAAGAACAACGCCCTGATGTCCAAGGTCAACCAGCAAGAAGCTGAGAAGGCACTGCCAAAATGGTTTACTGGGGCAAGGGACAGAGGAGGACAGAGAGCATCAAGAATGCAGAAAAGGATGTCTGTTTGAGAAAGGTTAAAACTACAGTTGTTGATTTGAACTGTTGTAGTTCTTTAATTTTTCTTAAAGGAAAACACAATCATTTTTCAATATTTACCATGTTCTTCCCTCAACTTAGATGAATTAATACAAACCTCTCTTTTCTCAATGTGTGCACTTAAAGGTGGGGTGCACAATTTCTAAAAAAAACGTTTTGGAAAAGGGAGACAGGCCGACTATCAAAACACACTTGTAGCCAATTAGCAGCATGTCTACTAAATGACATCGTTGCCTGGGTTGCGTATGTGTGGGGCGGGTCTATCAAAAGAAGGTCCAGATTCTATTAGGGTAATGGTGTGTTTGTTTAGATGATTTCAAATATCAACATTGGCTTTCATGCACCCTGCCTTTATTTGTTGTAAAGTGTGGCGTGAATGTGTTAGCATTTAGCCAAGCACCATTCATTCATTAGGATCCAAACAGGGATGAATTTAATAGCCACCAAACACTTCCATGTTTTCCCTATTCAAAGACTGTTACATGAGTAGTTACACGAGGAAGTATGGTAAAAAATATAACTATATTGTATGGCGGAAGAGCACTTAGTTTGTAGCACTCGACCTTGGGCACAGTAACATCATCACTCCTGACTACTCCCCCTCTTGCTTAAACTACAGTCAACATAACCAACACGCCTGTACTAATGTTAGTACATTGAGCAGACTCTGCGAAATATCAAGTTAAGTTTAAGTGTACGCATTGAGAAAAGAGAGATATGTATTTATTCGGCTAAGTTGATGGAAGAACATAGTAAAATATTGAAAAACTGTGTTTGTAATTATCTTACTTTCATTTACTTTTAAGGGCCCCATTTCAATAATTTTTTAAAGGGGCCATGGCATGAAAATCTGACTTTTTCCATGTTTAAGTACTACAATTGGGTCCCCAGTGCTTCTATCAACCTAGAAAATGTGAAAAAGATCAACCCAGTAACTTCCATTCTCTGCAAGCATGTGAATAAATGGGTGGTTGGGATTTGGCTCTCCTTATGATGTCAGAAGGAGCTCTTATTATAATAATACCACACCTTAATCTGCACTATCCAACCACAGCACTGCCATTTAGTGCAGAGAGGGAGAGACAGAGAAAAAAATTCGCAGCACAATTGGGTTTCGGTTTCAACAAGCCACCATCATTGTTATCAGTGTTTGAATTTCATCAGCTCATTTGCATTTTAAAGTAGGGATGCACCGAAATGAAAATTCTTGGCCAAAACCGAAAACCGAAAAAAGGAAACCAAGGCCGAAAAACCGAAACACCGAAAGAAATTATTATGCCAATTATAAGTACAATTGCATTTATGGCTATCACTGTGTACTAACTTTACTAGGGGTGTGTGATGGATAAAAAAAACCTCACAGTTCGGATCACATTACAGTTTTTGAGGCACAGATCAGATTATTTTTCGGATCAGCAAAAAGCAGGTGGGAAAAAATCTAATAAACAATAAAGAAATTGCAAACATTTACAAAAAAGAACAAAGTTGTACATTAATAAGGTCTGAAATTAGCATTAGGTACATAAATCAAATTAAATGAATCATAACACAATAAATTAAATGTATTATTATTTTTAGAGCTATTTGTCTCTTTGTCATGGGTTGTTTGATTAACATTAATGACACAGACTTAAGTAGGTTAATCTGACTGTAATGTCTACATACACTTAAAACATAAAGAAATGTTTTTATAAGAAAAAGAATACTGTGGAGATAATTTTGTTTATATGTGCCCTGTCAATAACAGAGAGATTTTATGTTTGCTTGTTTTTTTTTTTTAAACGCGTTTCTCTCGTATGTGCACTATTAAACGCGCGCACACATAGAGAACGAGGGTGGATCCCAAACAGCGCAACAGTCGCTCCACATAAAAACGTTACGTTGTGTTTCGTTGCTTTATTCGCCGAATGTATGTTAATGGATTACAGTATGAGACATATTAGCGCGACTCTCTCTAAAGTTTACACATCAAGACATGCTTAATCTTTGCAGACGCGTGCAAACAGCTCGACCGTGAGTGAAACCTGCTTGAGCACGAAGGGGAGGGGTGGGAGACGACTGATCACCGTGAGTGAAACCCAAGCGCTAGTGCACGGATGGGAGGGGCGCAGTTAACATTCATTTTCGGTTGACTTTTTCGGCTGGATTTTTTATTTCGGCCCGAAACAGATAATGCCATTTTCGACCGAAAATTTCGGCGACCGAAATTTCGGTGCACCCCTATTTTAAAGGACACACCCAAAACAGCACATTTTTGCACACACCTACAAAGTCGCTATTTTAACATGCTATAATAAATTATTTATATGGTATTTTGAGCTGGAGCTTCGCGTTTGTGCTCTGGGGACACCAGGGATTTGTTTGGCATCTTAAAGGGGTCTTGTGAAATGGCCCCTTTGGGATGTAGGGTGGATCTTTGGTGTCTCCAGAGTACATGTGTGGAACTCTAGCTCAAAATATCGTATATATGGATGGTTTGTTGTAGCGAGTTGAAGTTGCCACTTTGTAGGTCCAAGCAAAACTGCGTCCTTTAAACGTGTCCTTTAAAATGCAAACACAGATCACAATGATGGTGGTTTGTTGAAATTGAAACTCAGTTGTTCTGTCAATTATTTTTTCTCACTCTCTGCACTAAATGGCAGTGCCATGTTTGGATAGTGCAGATTAAGGAGTGTTATTATTATAATAAGATCCCCTTCTGATATCACAAGGGGAGCCACATTTATATTACCTATTTTTGACATGCTTGCAGCGAACATTTTACCAGGTTTTCATGCTATGGGCCCTTTAAATATAATTTTTTTTCTAATTGTATTCGCAATATACTTATCAAAGTACATACCTCCTTATACTATATATGGTGGCAAGAAAAAGTATGTGAATCTTTTAGATTTTCATACTTTTTTTTATAATTTTTTCATAAAATGTGATCTGATCTCCATCTAACATAATGTGTCTAAAAAAATAACACAACTTCTGATCTTTTATGTCTTTATTGAACACACTTAGTGGCCAACCACATCAAACGTGTTTATGGAAGTTGCAGGCGCCTTTTTTTGAATGATATTTTTTGGGCAGGGAGCGTTTGCGTGCTGTTTATGCGTGCCGAACGGCTTGCGGTTTTTGCTGCCAGTCGCAGCACTCGCTTTTGAAGGAGCGCTGAGAGCGGAAAAGCGCACGACGTCATTCGCGTCTTTCCATTTTCCAATCGAATGAGGGGAGAGGCAGGCCTTACGGTGTGGTGAGGGAAGTTTACAGTGCTTTGAAGAACCGGACTCTCTCACTCTCTCCTGCGTGTTTGTGCACCTCTCACCCTCAAACAAGGTCACAGTAAACGCCCTCTTTTTAAAGTTTCTGCTAATATGACAGTTAACAGCAAAAGAGCGCTCACGCTTCAATATTTGGACGTCTCATGTGTATGCCGTTCTTCAAGTCAATCCATAAAATCTCTATTGTGTTGAGGTCTGGGCTTTGACTTGGCCACTCCAAAAGGCGGATTTTGTTTTTCTGAAGCCATTCTCCTCTGGACTTGCTCCGGTGTTTTGGGTCTTTGTCCTGTTGCATCACCCAGACATTCCTCCTACAGACATTCACACATTATCCTGAAGAATTGTCTGATAAACTTGGGAATTTATCTTCCCCT
Organism: Misgurnus anguillicaudatus; assembly: GCF_027580225.2. Classification (NCBI taxonomy): domain Eukaryota; kingdom Metazoa; phylum Chordata; class Actinopteri; order Cypriniformes; family Cobitidae; genus Misgurnus; species Misgurnus anguillicaudatus. The sequence continues at coordinate 7,844,723 of NC_073344.2, forward strand.
CAATGATTGCAAGCTGGCCATACCCTGATGCAGCAAAGCAGGCCCAAATCAACAGGTCTTCTCCATAATACTTTACAGTTGGGATGATGTTTTCATAATGATATTGCGTGCCCTTTCTATGCCAGATGTAGTGCTGTGTGTTTTTCCAAATAGTTCAATCTTCGTTTCATTAGTCCACAAAACATTTTGCCAAATACCACTGTTGGAATGTCAATTTGTTCTTTTGCAAATTTCAGGCGTGCAGCAATGTTCTTTTTAGTACTGTAATTAGTGACTTCCTTTGGTGTCCTGCCGTGAATACACTGCTTGTTCAGTGTTTTACGTGTTGTAGACTCAAATACAGAGAGTTCCAATAATGCCTTCAAATCTTTGCCTGTCATTCTGGGTTGTTTCTATACCTCATTAAAGGAATAGTCTACTCATTTTCAATATTAAAATATGTTATTACCTTAACTAAGAATTGTTGATACATCCCTCTATCATCTGTGTGCGTGCACGTAAGCGCTGGAGCGCGCTGCGACACTTCGATAGCATTTAGCTTAGCCCCATTCATTCAATGGTACCATTTAGAGATAAAGTTAGAAGTGACCAAACACATCAACGTTTTTCCTATTTAAGACGAGTAGTTAAACGAGCAAGTTTGGTGGTACAAAATAAAACGTAGCGCTTTTCTAAGCGGATTTAAAAGAGGAACTATATTTTATGGCGTAATAGCACTTTTGGGAGTACTTCGACTCGCCTGAAAAGTCCGCTCCCCTTCTCACTCTCATAATGGGAGAGGGAGGGTGTTACTGCGCCGAGTCGAAGTACTCCCAAAAGTGCTATTACGCCATAAAATATAGTTCCTCTTTTAAATCCGCTTAGAAAAGCGCTACGTTTTATTTTGTACCACCAAACTTGCTCGTATAACTACTCGTCTTAAATAGGAAAAAGTTAATGTGTTTGGTCACTTCTAACTTTATCTCTAAATGGTACCATTGAATGAATGGGGCTAAGCTAAATGCTATCGAAGCGTCGCAGCGCGCTCCAGCGCTTACGTGCACGCACACAGATGATAGAGGGATGTATCAACAATTCTTAGTTAAGGTAATAACATATTTTAATATTGAAAATGAGTAGACTATTCCTTTAATGAGTCTTCGTGGTGCTCTTGGTGTCATTTTGACTGGGTGTCCATCTCTTGGTAGAGTAGCAACAGTCCCAAAGCATCTCCATTTGTAGATTGTATGTCTGTAGACTGGTGAATTTCTACAGTCTTTGACATAACTTTTAACCCTTTCGAGCTCCATGTAAAGCAACAATTCTTGATTAAAGCTCTTTTGATAGCTCTTTTTGGTGAGGCATGGCCCATATAAAAAAATGAACTCCAAAAGTAAACTTTAAAGTAGCTGTAGTCCACACCTCCAAATACATTATCTTAAAGAGACTCCAGGTGTGATAAAACCTGACTCCATTTTGCTTTTTCGAGGTCTCGTTCGCTTAAAAGTTCACATACTTTTTTCACAAGCACTATGAGTTTTTAGGTTGTTCTTAAATAATTCTGTTCTTTCATGTCTTTATTGTTTTGTTTTTTTAGAACCATTATGTTTGTCAATACCCTTGACTTGATGAAGACCAGATCACATTTTATGACAAATTTATTTAGAAAGCTATGAAATTCCAAAAGGTTAATATACTTTATCTTGTTACTGTATTTCTTGAAGGACATACTTCTTTTCAAAACACTCAAGACTCTAAAAGGTTCTAAAATAGTTTTGTGCCATTGTAACAAATGTGGCATGATGGTTAGTTAAATAAAAATGGAATTTGAAAGGATTTCAGTGTCACTGTGTGCTTTACTTCTTTCTGCCCTGTTAATACAGGGCGTCATCACACTCCTCTCATTACAATACGCTAACTGGATAACACTGGATATGTCTTATTGAATATGCAGTTTACTAAAATAATGTATTTACCTGCAACAAATTAATTACAGCCTAACTATAGTTATTGTATTTACTAGCTGCTGACCTAGGATTTATAGTTATAATTTTAAAGAAATCTATATTTTGCTGTACCTTTTGTTGTGAATTGTGTCTTTTGGGGTATTTTTTGCCTAAATATAGTCAAGGGGGTTGTATGATTCTTTGGTTCACAACTTCCTATTCTGAAAGTTTGATCAATTCTGCAACAAATGTATTTATGGTAACAGACTCAAAAAGTTTTTCTTGTGTAGTTTAATGCAAGTTCAGACTAACATTTTAATTTTTTTGGTTTAACCTCTGCCACAGCTTTTCAAAGCTGAAACTCATGTAGATGTAGCAGAAACGCATACAATCCCACCAGCAACCCAGATTTTAGATCAGGTAGTCTTCGTGTAGCACCCATTTAGAGCTGTAAGATGGGTCCCAGATGGGTTTTGCTTATGTTGTACATTTGGGAACTACCTTAAAACCGAGTAAAATCCTGCATATAACCTACATGGGCAATTGACAAGGGGCAAACATGGAACCCACGGACAATCTCACTTACAACCCATATTTCATGACCATGTTGTCCCTATGTAGTACCCACATAAAACTCAAATCTGGGCCCAACATGGGCATTATGCATATTGCCCAATTGGGGCCCACCAAACACCCAGTGAAATCCTGCAGATAACCTACATGGGTAATTGACAAGGGGCAAACATGGAACCCGCGGACAATCCCACTTACAACCCATATTTCATGACCATGTTGTCCCCATGTAGTACCCACATAAAACTCAAATCTGGGCCCAACATGGGCATTATGCATATTGCCCAATTGGGGCCCACCAAACACCCAGTGGAATCCTACAGATAACCTACATGGGTAATTGACAAGGGGCAAACATGGAACCCGCGGACAATCCCACTTACAACCCATATTTCATGACCATGTTGTCCCTATGTAGTACCCACATAAAACTCAAATCTGGGCCCAACATGGGCATTATGCATATTGCCCAATTGGGTCCCACCAAACACCCAGTGGAATCCTACAGATAACCTACATGGGTAATTGACAAGGGGCAAATATGGAACCCGTGGACAATCCCACTTACAACCCATATTTCATGACCATGTTGTCCCCATGTAGTACCCACATAAAACTCAAATCTGGGCCCAACATGGGCATTATGCATATTGCCCAATTGGGGTCCACCAAACACCCAGTGGAATCCTACAGATAACCTACATGGGTAATTGACAAGGGGCAAACATGGAACCCGCGGACAATCCCACTTACAACCCATATTTCATGACCATGTTGTCCCTATGTAGTACCCACATAAAAATCATATCTGGGCCCAACATGGGCATTATGCATATTGCCCAATTGGGGCCCACCAAACACCCAGTGGAATCCTACAGATAACCTACATGGGTAATTGACAAGGGGCAAATATGGAACCCGTGGACAATCCCACTTACAACCCATATTTCATGACCATGTTGTCCCCATGTAGTACCCACATAAAACTCAAATCTGGGCCCAACATGGGCATTATGCATATTGCCCAATTGGGGCCCACCAAACACCCAGTGGAATCCTACAGATAACCTACATGGGTAATTGACAAGGGGCAAACATGGAACCCGCGGACAATCCCACTTACAACCCATATTTCATGACCATGTTGTCCCTATGTAGTACCCACATAAAACTCAAATCTGGGCCCAACATGGGCATTATGCATATTGCCCAATTGGGGCCCACCAAACACCCAGTGGAATCCTACAGATAACCTACATGGGTAATTGACAAGGGGCAAATATGGAACCCGTGGACAATCCCACTTACAACCCATACTTCATGACCATGTTGTCCCTATGTAGTACCCATATAAAACTCAAATCTGGGCCCAATATGGGTGTCGTGCATGTTGCCCAGGTGGGGCCCACCTAGTAGCAAGTGCAATCCTGCATGAAATCCATGTGGGCAACTGGCATGAGGCCATTATGGAACCCGCGGACAATCCTATATAGGGCCCATTTTTCAGCCCAGTTCATACCCATATGGGCCCTATATACAAATGTTGGCTGGGATTGTATAAGCTACACAAAGGATGTTTAATTCCCAGGAAACACATATGGTATATATACACTCTAAAATGCTGGGTTACTTTTAGTCAAAAAGGGACAATTTAATAATGATTTAACCTATGCTGGGTTGTTTAAACCCAAATTGCTGAGTTGTTTTAGCCCATTGTTGGTTCATATATAAACATTTGCATTAAAGAGGATATTTCACAAGACTTTTTTATGTCAAATATATATTTGGTGTCACCAGAATAAGTATGTGAAGTTTTAGCTGAAAATACCATTCAAATAGATTATTTATTATAGCTTGTTAAAGGGGTGGTTCAATGGTATTTCAAGCATTCTGATTTATTAACACAGTTATAGAGTTGTTTTTTCATGCTAAACGTAGGCAAAGTGTCAAAAAAGCAGTTGGGCGAGTATTTCTGTGCCGAATGCACTTTGCCAGGGTTCGTACAAGTTTCTGAAAGTTTTTTTCGATTACAGGTCCAGCTGACGTTTCAGGGGTTTCTATCATTTATATGGGCACTTCCCCCGGAAAACCCCGCCCACCCGTCAATCAGCGAGAGACGCTAGAACTTGCAAACATCATATCACGCGACATAGCTTTGTTTAATTTCAAAACTCAACAATGGCTTGAATGAAGAAGTGTGTTTTTGGATGTAAGGAGAAGAAAGCCAGCCCTATGGAAACAATGGATATAATTTATTATCCGAGGTAGTAGCGGAGTTTTGCGTGTGTTTTTGAAGCGCTGGATTTTTTCCAACCGGGTCATGAGTTGCATGCGGTAAGTAAGACTTACCGCACTTACCGCACTTCTATCTTATGTTGGAAATAGGTGCGTGCATATTATTTAAATGACACAAACATGTAGTGAATCATAAGTTATAAGTGTTGTATAGTGTTGCATGACTCGTACTCGCTTCTCCCGCGGTAGTAACTCCTCCTTCTTCATTTTTTCGTACGTTATCTGAAAGATTTGATAAAACTAATCTTTCTTTTATAAATCTGATTAGACTAAAGACTCTTCGGAGATATAAAGGATGTAATACTACTCTATAGGTACTCCAGATTGACATCAGAAATGCAGAAACAGCGTGTGTTACGTGAGCTTTAAAATTGCCACTTTGTAGGTGTGAGCAAAAATTTGCAGTTTTTATGTGTGTCCTTTTAAATGCAAATGAGCTGATCTCTGCAATAAATTGCAGTGCTGTGGTTGGATAGTGCAGATTAAGGGGCGGTATTATTCCCATTTGACATCACAAGGGTAGCCAAATTTCAATTATTTATTTTTTACATGCTTGCAGAGAATGGTTTACCAAAACTGAGTTACTGGGTTGTTCTTTTTCACATTTTCTAGGTTGATAAAAGCACTGGGGACCCAATTATAGCACTTAAACATGGAAAAAGTCAGATTTTCATGATATGTCCCCTTTAATTTAACCCAACGGCAGGCTTGTCCCTGTTTGACCCGACATTGAAAATAGCCCAGCACTTTTTAGAGTATAGCATAAATGTAACTGCATAGCTTAAATGCACTGTAGGATGCTTTGGATATACAGTAAGTGTATGCTAAATGCATAAAAGCGACATATAAGACATGCTCACCTCTGCAAGCATCTCTGTGTAGTGTTTACAACTGGTTTTAGATGCATGTTGGTCTATTGGATCACAAGTGGACTCTGTGTGTGAATCTCTTTAGGGGCGGAGTTTTGTAAAGAGGTACAGAAATTCTGGCCTATACTGCATGCTTAAATCAAACTGTTTTAACTTAATTGTACAGTTTATCAAACAGAAACTAAATGATATTTGAAAAGCCACTGAGGGGAAAATGCTTTAAATAACATCCACTGTCTGTTCATGCACTGTGATAGGCCTAAAATATGCTGTGATCTGAAAACTGAAAGTCAATTAATTTACATTATGACTCAAAATTAAAATTAAATGATTTTATTACACTACCAAGCAGACCTTTTAAAGCCTCACTGCAGCTTTAATAGCAACCCCAATGTTCTCACTGTAACCGCTGTAGAATAGCTACTTCTGCTGTATAAAGTCATCCAGTCTCCAGTTGTTAGGGAAAGCGAAATTACATTACTTCTTTACTAATGTTTAATTACATTAATGTGCAATATCAGTCGTTAGCGGCCATTAATTATAAATGAAGATGTAATGACGGCCATTAATATTTAATTAAAGAGCAATCAAGTGTTATTTGGCAGCGTTACAGAACTCGACACTAATAAAAGACAGAATGTTTTCAGCCTAATGAAAGACAAGACAATGGCAAGTGTCCCATCATATATTGTGGATACTGAATGGGGAGGGTATGAATATATTTATTCAACCTTTTAGAGGTGCAGCTAGCCAACTATGAGTTTGTTTAAAGGTGCAGGCATGCTAAAATTACGTTGGACTGCTTAAAGGGATAGTTCCAAAAATTATATTAAACCCATGATTTACTCACCCCCAAGCCGTCCGAGATGCATATGTATGTTAAAGCAACACTATGTATTTTTTTACCTATAAATAATGTCTCTAAAATTATTTCAGTGATAGAACAATTTTTTAACTGGACAAATTGTACTGTTGCTGCAACCTGAGCAGCCTCCTAGCTGCTACAAGTACACTCTGAAAGTGGCGGTGGAGGGTAGAGCACACAGCCCCGCCCCTCCCCCTGCCTGCAGAAGAGTGTCTGATACCAGGCACTGTTGCGCTTTTCAACCACATGGGGGAGCTGTAAGTCTTTTTTACATGGAAACTACATAGTGTTGCTTTAAGTTAAGGGGTCCACGTTCTTCAAATCCAAAAAATGTGCTTTTATCCTTCCCCAAAGAAATCCAAACGGCTCCAGGATGATAAACAAAGGCTGTCTTAAGGGTAATCCATGCGGTGTTGTGTAGAAATATCCATATTTAAAACTTTATAAAAGAAAACAACTAGCTTCCGATAAAGGCGCCATCTTAGTCACGTCCGCATTCAAGATGAGAGCGTACGCAGTTTACGGAGGTTTCTCTGCTGCTGCTCTGTGCCCCCGCCCTCCGAATTTGTCATACGTCACTAAGAGAAGTGCGTACACTACGCTAATACTCTCTCCTGAATGCGGAGGAGTCTAGGATGGCGGCATTATCGGAGGCTGGTTGTTTTCATTTATAAAGTTTTAAATATGAATTTTCTACAACAACACCACGCGGATTACCATCGGAAGACCTTTGTTTATCATCCTGGAGCCATTTGGATTTCTTTGGGGAAGGATATATGCAAATTTTTTGGACTTGAAGGACCTGGACCCCGTAACTTAACATTTGATTAACTGAAAGATCTAAAATAACTAAAAATGTGTTGGTCTGAAAAATTATGGACATATGCATCTCGGACAGTAAATCATGGGTTTTAATATAATTTTTGGCCAAACTATCCCTTTAAAGACTATTGGCAACCAGATATGACGTCTCACAAATAACAAATTATAATACATTCAAACATGTTAAATTAGTATCTCCACTTTTCCTCACTGCAGTGCAAACCACGCAGCTTTGCGATCGGCCGGTGACTGCTCTTCCGAGGGGCACAAATTCAAAAATATGTGTTCGGGGTGTCATGTGTGTTACTCGTCATTTCAAAATGTGTTTGTTGTGAACCATGTGCATCATGCATATTGTCAAAATATGTGCCTGCTGCACACGCGTCGAAAGAGTTTATGATTAAAGAAACGCTCACGTTCACAAAATACTCACAAGACACTGATTCTGATTACACATTAGATTAAGAGAGTATCTGACATACGCAAACGTCACTATTATCATAAACCCTTTAGATGCGTGTGCAGCAGGCGCTTATTTTGACAAGTCGCATGATGCACATGGTTCACATGAAGCAACGAACGCATATTTTGACATGATGAGCCGCACACATAACGGGCTAAATACATGTTGAGACTAGATTTGCATCATCCACCCTCAAAAAAGAAGTCACAGATTGCAAGTGGTCAGGATGTGATATTTGCATCTATTTTGATGAAACCTCTGTGAATTTGAAAATCAAAGTTCACCAAAATTTTCAGTTTTTTGCATGTTCTTGCATTCCTATTTTGCCGTGTTCACTTAGTAATGAATGAACCACAAAGTCTTGTGTGACCACACCTTGAAGAGATTCACTTTCCTTATGGAAAACAGCAACTTGGATTTTCTAGATAAACTTTGTTTTCATACCACACAAAAAAAGAAAAGTCATGCTGGTTTGGAATGACATGAGGGTAAATGATATGAATGACATCATTAAATTTTTTGTTAACTATTCTTTAAACATGCGTGTCCAGCGAATGCGAATGAAAGCAATCATTCCATTCCACACAAAAGGCCTTCAGAAACACAATAGCTAACAGAAAAATAACAAAGTAGAGATCAAAAACTGAAACAAAACCCACAAATAGTACCGTTTGTCCAAGACAATTCCTTTTCATTGCTGTGCGTAAACAATGGGCAGAAATCAAAATGCAGTGGGCAACTTTAGACATACAATTGAGGCCTGTTTGCTGTTAAGTTCAGGGCATGTTATTCTCATCGTTTGCCTTGTGGCCCAGACTGTTGTGCTGAAGAACACCCATGCAGCTCCATTGAGATGGTAAGCACTGCTTATTTACTCAAGTTTTCCTTATTTTCCACATCCACAGTTACCAGTTAGCAAAACAAAGGGCCCTGTGAGGCAGTCATTTGTCGAGTGGGCTCGCAAGCACACTGTTCGAGCGGAGGAGGCTGGTTTGTGGTACGGCACATGTTTGTTAAGGTGGGTGTCACCATTGTTTTAACCCAAGACACCCTCCCTTTGCTCCTTGTGATGTCTTTGTGCATGTCCTCTTTGCTTCCAGAAAGCCCCTCTTTATGCTCGAAGAAAGTTTGAGAGGAGACATTGAGTAAATGTTTATTGCAGTTTATTGTTGCCATTTGATTCAACCCTCCACAAAGATTTTTTATCCGTATAATCATTTGTTTAAATTGACCTTGTTGCTCGGTAGCTAGATGGCCCATCACTGTGACAAGTTATATTAACACTAACATTTTTTTTTTGTCAAATAGTACTAAAAGCTGAACCATTTTAGAGCTCTATAGCACCTCTGTAGAACCATAAGTGGCGCTTAAGCATAACTACAGTATAGCACTACTTATGGTTTTACACCGGTGCTACACAGGTTATAGGTGCATTTTTGCACTAACAATAGTTCCCCTATAATTACGAGCCAGTGAACCACTTTTAGTGCTATTTTGCACCAGGGGCGTAGCCAGAATTTAATTTTTGGGGGGTCCTATTTTAAAATGAGGGGGCAACTAATATCTATATCTATATAAGATGTAGATGATGCATTGTCACCACATATTAATGAACTCTCATGCGAAGATGACAGCGTAAATTACGCACAACAATGCGTGATATGAGCCAATCCAATCAAATTTGAAAATAGCTGCATTTTACAGCGCAGCATTTTGATTCGTCAATCTATCAATCGGACTAAGAAATCAACATTTTCTTATTTTATTTTAAGCAATTGGAAATCTGAGGGACATGTAAATGAGGGGGCCAAGGCCCACCCAGGCCCCCTTGGGCTACGCCCCTGTTTTGCACCATTTTCTGGACTAAAACTACTGTAACTTTTACTACAAAATTAGTACAAACATGACTTTTACTATGGGTATCCAAAAGAAACAAGTGGTATCTCTTGATTAACTGCACAACAACAATAAGATTAAATGGAAACCAAGGAGACTTTTGGAAGTAGGATGAGAACCATCTCAGATGTTTCTTCTGATCTTGTGTGTCTTCTCAACAAATTCTCAACTGTTCCCAGATTTGCTAATACCAAAGTCTGAAATGAAAAATAATAAATACATGATTTTAGCAATGCCACATATTACTGTAAAATCGTACTTAATTCTCATGTGTGTTCATTTGTGTTTCTCTTTATAAAATTTGACAGAAATTTCAAGATGATATTTAGAGAAAACTAAACTAAGACCAAAACAGCAGCAATGACAGTGTTCTTAATATGACAAAGTAAGTGTTGTAATTAATGCCATTAATGTTTAATCAGTGTATATCACTAGTCAACTAATGAATATAACATGGCAAAGATGAATGCACATTTATATATTGATTCAATAGAAAAAAAATTATTGCATATTGCGGAAAAAAATATCAGTTTTTAAAACAAATCTTTGGAAATCAAATTATGGATTTGAATTTTTAATGTTATTATAACCTAAAGATGCTATGTGAAAGTTTATAACAGAAAATAGTGGTTTTCATCTTGTCACTTTCTTGGTATAGACGTTTTCAGCAGTAACAACATAAACAAGCGGCTGTCGTGGTCTGCACGTAACTTCTGGTAAACTTCGCTAAGAATAAATAACAACAAAGTTCTTTAAACTTAGTTTATTTATATAACAAGCAAAAAAAACAACAACACATAGATTACCTAGGAAACCAAAACATTTGTTATTTTCGACGAGGCATTTGTTCAAGAGATCAGTTTAGCAACTAGTCAGACCAATAAAAAAAACGAAACCGAAATTAAAGTTCGGATCCAGACGTGTATCGCGTCAGCGCACGTGCGTCCGATGAAACCGTCTATAGAAAACTTGTTTTTACCCAAATTAGTCAAAATGGATTTATTGCGTTTTGGAACCAAACTCTTCATATGTTCCCTATATATCAGGGGCATTTATCTGGGGTACTTCCCCCTAAAAAGGTCCTAATATGTACCATAAGTACAGGTATGTTTACATTTGGTACCAGTATGCACCTTTGAGAAACATAAACTCTTTAGGTGCAAAGGTTTTTGAAAGGGTACAACCCCAGAGACAGCTAGGTTACATATTTTGACCATTTTTTTCAGACAGAGTATAGACCGAAATCTGAGCAATAGAATGATACATACTTTATTTAAAGTGGACATATTATGAAATCTGACTTTTTTCACGTTTAAGTGCTTTAATTGGGTCCCCAGTGCTTCTATCAACCTAGAAAATGTGATAAAGATCAACCCAGTAACTTTGTTTTGGTAAACCAATCTCTGCAACCATGTGTGAAAAAAAAGAGGTCTTTGAAATTTGGCTCCCCTTGTGATGTCAGAAGGGGATAATACCGCCCCTGAATCTGCACTATCCAACCACAGCACTGCAATTAAGTGCAGAGATCAACTCATTTTGCACATTTTTGCTCACACCTACAAAGTGGCACATTTAACATGCTATAATAAATTATCTACATGATATTTTGAGCTAAAACTTCACATACGCACTCTAGGGACAGCAAAGATTTATTTGACATCTTAAGAAAGTCTTGTGAAATGTCCTCTTTAACAACCCCAAATTACTCTGCAGTATAATAATGAACTACATGTCTATGAGAAAAAGAAACAGCGTCACGTCTTTGCTTTTTTTGCTTTGCGGTGATTAAGTCCAAAATTACTATTTAAAGAAACAGTTGTTTTACTTGTGTTTTCACCAGAATGTAAACTAATAGGTTGATAATGTTGGTTGTTAACAGACTTCAGATTAAAAAGTCTTGCTGCTTCTCCACAAAATCAGACGATTCTGTCTTAGAATATATTAGCATAAGATTATTACTCATCAGCACTGACCCCGAAGGATGAGATTCATTACTAATAGCTTCCTTAATGCTAATGCATATATCTCTTATATATATTTCCCCTGACAGTAATGACTAAATGTTACTTTTCATCCGTGCCATTATTATGACCAAAATTACTTTTTAAAATTCATTTCTGTCTGCTTTTCTCCAACAAATATTATAGATAAAGACAGCTCATGATCTGGATGAAAAGATTGAAAAAAAGAAAAATATTTCTCAGAGTTTTACTGTTCATTTGCAATTCAGCGCATTGAACTTTGTGATAGTTTTTAGAGTAATGTAAGAAGACAAAACTTTCCATCGCTCCCCAAATAAAATTTTACATTTTTCACTCAGATGAATTGTAATGCAGTTGTGTGGCTATGTAAGCACTTCTTTTAGATTAATAATCTGCTTAAACATGTGTTATAATATGTGTGAAACAGTATTAGTGGAGGCATTGTGTGTCCTCTCTCAGGTCTTCAGCATGCAAAGAACACTGCACTAATTAAACACAATCCCCAATGCAGAATCCACCCTGCAATATTTCATTCAAATTTGTCCATCTGATGGGCCTGTCCCTCATGAAGTCATTTTGGATTGCTGAAGCAATGTAACGCTTATAGTAAATAAGATAAAGATAAGTGCACTGTCATAAATGTTCAAAAATGATCCCTATAGCTGTCACTGGGGCAGTACGCTTTAAAAAAGTGCATTTTAATTCCTAAAGAGTTCGTATTAGTACCTCAAAGGTACATATTGGCACCAAAGGCTGCAAATTACTACATATTGGTACCAAATGTATATCTTTACCAGTGGCGGCCAGTAACTGCTTTTTTCGAGGGCGCACGATGCGAAGTTCGTCACAACATGTATGCAGCCCGTCATGTGTGTGCTTCGTAACTTCAAAATGTGTGTTCGGCGCGTCGAGTGAACCTATGTGCATCACGTGTCTTGTCAAAAAAAGTGCCTGCTGCAGACGCATCTAAAGGGTTTATGATAAAATAGACGCTCGTGTTTGCCAGATACTCGCATAATCTCATGCATATTTAGAGTTTGCCACTCTGAGGCTATTTTGGGGATTTCCGCCTGGATTTGGCCTACCCAATTTCAAAAGCTTCTCATACCCACAAGCAGAGGTGCACATACAAAAGTTTGGTATCATTTAACAGGAAACCCTTTGAAATTACATTAAACACTTTTAAAAGTGCTCAATATGGTTGTATGTGTTGTCAGTCCTCTAATAAACACAAAAATAAATAGGCGCTTTTTGATGTTTTTTCTAAAGTCTGTATTTAAAAGTGTATAACTCTGGCCCTGAGTGGTAACAAACCTGCAGACAGTTTTGTTTGATTCCAGCATTTGCCAGCTTACAGAGGAAAAATGATTTTTTTCTCTATCATTATAAATGGAGTTATTTTACTCCAACTGATGGGAGGAATAATACCCTTTTTGTATTTAATTTCAGCCTAAACATATTTGAAGTGCTCCCATAACCACATACAGTGGAATAAATGCAATATCTTTATATCATTTTACAGAAAACTCTTTGAAGTTACATAAAAAGCTGCTGTTTGTGACAAATAGTGTTATTTATGTTGTTTTTCATATGATAAAACACCAAATTTTCTGTCTTTGATAGTGTATAACTCTGGTTCTGGGTGTTCTAGCAGACTGCAGGCAGTTCTGGTTGTTACCAGCAGCAGACAGTAAACACCCAAAAAAAGAATGATCTCTTTAGCATGTCGCATTCAAAAGATATTCTTATTTTACTGAAGGGTGCGAAAATACATTTTTCATATAAATATTAATTTTTTGTTTTGCACATATAATAAATAGCAAGGGATTATTCATGCACACAACCAAAGAAAATGCTGTGAAAATAATTTTTAGAGTAGGACCTAAGAGAAAAGATGGTGTATCATTTGTGGCTATCTGTACTATCTGAGGCAGTTCACACTCAAGTTTCCCATATGTTTACAAAAGACGATTTTTTTACCTCTTTATTCATTCAACGATTGAGCCTTATTCCTGAGAATTAGAGCTTTCATTTGATATAAGACTTGCCCATGTTTGTCATACTTGAAAAATATGAGATATGTGAATATTAAATCATATAAAAAATAGTGTGGGGGGGTGATAGTGTAAATTAAATGTAAATAACTTTTTTACAGCAAAACATATCTCAAAGTGATGCATATCTGCAAAAAGTAGAGAGTCTAAGCTTTCAAACAGTATCTCATATGTGGTACTGGGGCCATGATTATGAAGTCAAAATAAAATAATTCTGGACCTGGTACAGGGTCCACAGAGTCAAACAAGTTGCGTGTATTTTGTGAACGTGAGCATCTCTTTCATCATAAACGGTTTTGACGCATGTGCAGCAAGCACTTATTTTGACAAAACACGTGATGCACATGGTTCACATGACGCAACAAACTCATATTTTCAAAACACTAGCAATATTTTGAATTTGCGCCCCTCGGAAGAGCAGTCACGAGCCGCCACTGATCTTAACCTAAATAATATATATTAGGACCTTTTTAAACAGGAACTGCTGCAGTGACAGCTAGGGACCATTTTTGCCTGTAAAAAGCATAGACTATAAAAAATATAGATGTAGTGTTGACGTCACCCGTAGGTTTGTGGCGAGCATTAGTTGATGAAGCATGTTGTCGCCATCTTGGCTGTGCGTTACCAGGCATCACTCGCCGAAAATGGGCAAAGAGGCTGGACGTGGGTGGAGCTGAGGTGGCTGGGTGCTGAAACCACGCCTGCCTAGCTTGTTGGTAGTAACGGCAGTGACTGATCACCTGTAACTCAATTGGCTACAGCAATTATGCAGAACTTTAAGGCTTAATATAATTTAAACAGATGAGTTACCAAAAATTGACCCCCCACATATTTGTCATAAAGGGAAAAATAAGCTATATACAACCCCAAAACAGAAAAAGTTGGGACATAGTAGAAATTGTGAATAAAAAAGGAATGGAATAATTTACAAGTCTCATAAACTTATATTTTATTCACAGAAGAATATAGATGACAAATCAAATGTTGAAAGTGATACATTTTGAAATGTCATGCCAAATATTGGCTCATTTTGGATTTCATGAGAGCTACACATTCCAAAAAAAGTTGGGACAGGTAGCAACAAGAGACCAGAAAATTCAAATGTACATACAAGGAACAGCTGGAGGAGGACCAATGTTTAGGAATAGGAATGTTGTCCTATTCTTGTCTAATACAGACTTCTAGTTGCTCAACTGTCTTAGGTCTTCTTTGTCGCATCTTCCTCTTTATGATGCACCAAATCTTTTCTGTGGGTGACAGATCTGGACTGCAGGCTGGCCATTTCAGTACTCAGATACTTCTTCTACGCAGTCTTGATGTTGTAATTGATGCAGTATGTGGTCTCTGGCATTGTCATATTGGAAAATTCAAGGTCTTCCCTAAAAGAGACGACGTCTGAATGGGATCATATGTATCTAGAACTTGGATAAAGCTTTCAGCATTGATGGTGCCTTTCCAGATGTGTAAGCTGCCCATGCCACACGCACTCATGCAACCCCAAACCATCAGAGATGCAGGCTTCTGAACTGAGTGCTAATAACAACTTGGGTTGTCATTGTCCTCTTTAGTCCGGATGAAATGGCATCCCAGTTTTTCAAAAAGAACTTCAAATTTTGATTCGTCTGACCACAGAACAGTTTTCCACTTTGCAAAAGTCCATTTTAAATGAGCCTTGCCCAGGGAAAACGCCTGTGCTTCTGGATCATGTTTAGATATGGCTTCTTTTTTGACCTACAGAGTTTTAGCTGGCAACAGCGAATGACACGGTGGATTGTGTTCACTGACAATGTTTTCTGGAAGTATTCCGGAGTCCATGTTGTGATTTCCATTCCAGTAGCATTCTTGTATGTGATGCAGTGCTGTCTAAGAGCCCGAAGATCACGGGCATCCGGTATGGTTTTCCGATCTTGACCCTTACGCACAGAGATTGTTCCAGATTCTCTGAATCTTTGGATGATATTATGCACTGTAGATGATGATAACTTCAATCTCATTGCAATTTTTCTCTGAGAAACTCAGAAAACTATTTTTCGCTGCAGCATTTGGGGATTTGGTGATTCTCTGCCCATCTTGACCTCTGAGAGACACTGCCACTCTGAGAGGCTCTTTTTATACCCAGTCATGTTGCCAATTGACCTAATAAGTTGCAAATTGGTCTTTCAACTGTTCCTTATATGTGCATTTAAATTTTCCGGCCTCTTATTGCTACCGGTCCCAACTTTTTTTGGAATGTGTAGCTCTCATGAAATCCAAAATGAGCCAATATTTGGCATGACATTTCAAAATATCTTACTTTCAACATTTGATATGTTATCTATATTCTACTGTGAATAAAATATACGTTTTTGAGATTTGTAAATTATTCCATTCCTTTTTTACTCACAATTTCTACAGTGTCCCAACTTTTTCTGTTTTGGGGTTGTAGACCAAAAACACTTTTTGTTCCAAGCTGTAAACATATTTCTTTCTTTCTTTTATTTATTATCTTCAGCCTTCACATTTTCTGAGCTTGAGTCAGTTAATATTAAAACAATTAAAGTTATTTTCTTTACAGTATGTAGAATAATTTTATGTAGTAAACAGTATATCACATAAAATGACTTTAGCTGGATTTTCACAGGCAGGGTCATATATTTTTAAGGATACCCCAAACCATCTTTTCCAATCCTTACCATTGTCATATTATTATAAACAGTCCTGAACATCCCTGAAGCGGTCCATAGAACAGCACTGCTAGTAGGCAAAGACAGACAAAAAGAGCTGACGCGACACTTTTGCACAATGACTATTAACAGGCAGGCAAGTTCAGCGGCCACCTCATCATTCAGATGAGTTCTAATAGGGCAATGGAGACCATAGAGTCATTAGTCAGATCAGATATATTTTTCAGGACTTCTAAATTACTGTAACCTATATTCATCCTATATTCGTTAATAATGAATGGTGGTTAGGCAATGTTCTGTTCATGTTGAAGAGAAATCTCACTTAGATGATAATCTAATCTAATTTCATTGTTAAAAAACAATGGTATTTTGTGTATGTGGTGTTTGCGTGGTTTATTTAAAAAAAAAAACATTATTTTTAACATACCGTACATTTTTGTAGCTCCAGATTTCACTCTCTCTTTCTGAAACACACTGATTTACAAATCTCTGTGTACTTGATTGGCCAACTAATCTGTACGTTGTGATTGAACGGAATGATTCTAATGTCAACCGGAAATGTGACGCTCCTTACCATGTTTTAAAGTTTCGGTCACAATGCAATGCTAACAGGAGTTAACTTACAGGCAGTGAGTCCGAAGCAGGAGGAATTATGATAATGTCGATCTTGTCTACATCACCAATCCCAGTAAGTAAACTGTTGCCTACAATCTGTGTGTTTGTTGTAGTCCAACAAACATTGGAGACGATAACTCGCATCATTGTTTACTTTGGGGTTTGTACCTTTTGCATATCTTTAACATGTCCTACTTACACACCAAACATAATGTAAAAATGTGAATCGGACAATAAGTGCTCTTTAAGAGCCTTCAGTATGATGCAAATGTCTGTTTGGTGTAAGGCAAATTCTAAACTGTAATGGTCTCAGAACTAAATTAAGTGGTTTCCAGTTACCCCTGACCTATTGCATTTGGGTTTCTCTCATCACGGGCCCACCATAACGTTCTTTACTGTCTTCCCCTAATGAAAGCCCTGTTTGGTGACAAATTTCCAAGAGCTGATACAAGCTTCTAGGAATAAGTCACAGTAAGCAAGGGTGGACAGTTACCAAAGTCCGGTTGGAATGCTCACGGTGTACAACTTGACACTTTATACCTCATCCATCTGACTCCTAACCCCATGCACCTGAAACTACATCCATTAGGTGTGAATGGTCTCTTAACTTGTATTAAGATATCAGTGGTGTTGAAATACTCCATGTTCCCCCTTCCGCCTATAACTCATTCTCCAAATCCTGTTTTATTTTTGGTGACATAAAACATCCTAGATTTTTGATCTGAAAGGTGATAGGACCTTGATCATTAGGATGGGAGGTGTAATGAGTTATTTGTTGGGTAAAAGATCGTCGTGTTCCTTGAGAAGAGGTCAGATGCCATCCTAAATATTTTGAGTTGAATATGATCTCATTATTGCCTATTAAAATCCATTTTTAAGCAATCTGATGACAACTGGAGAGTGCCGAATACAGGTGTAAAGAGGCCCAGACCACTTTGTCCGATTTGATCCCATCACTCAAACCATATTTAGAGCAAGTAAGTAAAGAATGAGACCACATCGCATTTTTAGTGTAAGTGCTAATCCACCCTAAAGCCTCCTGTAATTTCAACCCACCACTGTGCTAAAATCACGTTGGCTATAAATAAAAATAACCATACGACTGAAAATTTGGAAAAGCTCACACATATACAGACTTCACCAAACAACTGTATCGCATGTAAATACAAGATGTAAACAGTAATGTGTCTTGACACACCGCTTTTGAACTATGCTAGGCGTAAACAATGTAGGCTAAATAAAGTCTGGAGTATAGTCTGTTTTTTACGTGTATGTGAACGTACTACTGATCCTTCTTGGTTAACAAAGAGTACTGTGCAAAAATCTTAGGCCACCATGCCAGAATTACATTAGTTGTTTTTGGAATGTTATAGTTCTGTCTTCCCAAAGTTTAAGCTGGAGATGGTGATCCTTTATCCAGAGTGAGATGTCCCTCAGGCATGCCAAGATGCGGGCAGAAACCGTGGGATCATCAGGGTGAAACAATAAGTGGAGTTGAGTGTCGTCTGCATAGCAGTGTTAGGAAAAGCCATGTTCTTGAATGACAAAGCCCAGGGATGTCATATATATGGAAAAGAGCAGGGGTCCAAGCACAGAGCCTTGAGGCACCCCGGTATCGAGACGTTGGGGTTCGGAAATGTGTATATAGTATTAAAAACTGTATACAAATGTAAACTGATGTGTCAATTTTTTAGGGTAAACTCCCCTTCCACTTGAGCAATAGCAGGAAACTGCAGGATCTCTTAAACCAAAATAAAATTCAATCCTAATTTCTAATTTTAAAGAATTTGTCTTTTTACTTCATTCTGCTCAAAAACGCTCAAGATATGTTTAGTCCCAAGACAGGTCACACTAAACACCGACCATGCCTAAAGAAGACATTTAGTCCTAAAATTGTTTTTTTTTTGCATCTAAATAGATAAAATAGATTGAAAAATAAATATGGATAGACATTAAAACTTCTAAAACAACAAGTCTGGTTAAAAAGTCAACTTTACTGGCTTTTTGGGCTGAGTGATAGTGTTGTAGCATTCCCAATCTTTTTCATATAACAAACTGTAGATATACAGTAGGAAACTGTGCTCTTACTAAGCATGAATACATCCCACCCTTGCCACCTTCCAAACATATTCTGCATCACTGCGCTGAAGGTGGAGATCCATACGTGCTGGCTCCTAATAGGCATAACAAGAGTAGAGGTGAGAACTGCCCTTCTCTGCTCATCCCTGATGTTTTGGATGCTTCCTAACTTATTAACTCGGTGAGACATGGAAGAGGGGGTTGGTGCCCTGGACTGAAAAAGATTAGGGGAGCTGGCAAAAATCGCAGCTCCATGCAGAGAGACCATCTCTAAGGAACAGGCGGGGGCAGATGGGAGGTGATCACAGGAAATCACAGGACCCCTGACACTGTTTGTGGTCCTGGAGTGTTAGTTCTCACCCATCATTGCCTTTGGTGCCACAGCCCACACTGGGGGAAGTTGTTTTAGCACATTCATAAAAAGCGTCATTTAGCATTGTCTCAACAACATTTAAAGCAGAGCTACTGAAAAGACACGTACGCACTACAAAGCCGGATGAGTGTCTTGGCGCAAGTGTACACATTACTCTCAGGTAACTGTGAATGATCTCTCTGGACACAAGTTACAGAGCTGATTACTTACATGACAGGAACAATGATTAAAACTAGGAGATGATAATGGTGTGGCATTCATGCATTGACAACTTTGACTCTATGTGCCTTTCTAAAGGTTGATGTATGGCATCATTAGGATAACCTCAGGTCCTTAAAGACACTCATCTTCTTCATCTTGTCCTTCACACTTCCTGTTTTTGACATTAAGAAATATGTGTGCGTGTGCATAGTACCGGTGGTGATTAGATAGTAGTACACATAGCAGTGTGCAACATGGTTTAGCAAGTTGTTAAAAAACATAATAGTGAATAATGTAAAATATTAAAATAGGATTTTAAAGTACATTGTAAAAATAAAGATGAAATAACACTTATTATCAATAATAAATAAATAATTCACATTTTACAAACAAATCACAGTTAGTTTTGGAAAAAAGTGGAAGCATGTTAAATGGTAAATTAATTTAACATTTCTAGTCACAAAACTGTATTTTTAATTTGGACTTTCACTTTGAGTATTATAATACATTTAATCAAGTTTTTAATGTAATACTTTTTAAAAATTATAAACAAATGCGCAGTTTATTCCATGAGCATCATAGAGGCCCATTTTTTCTGAGGCCTGATTCATGAATGAATGATTCCCTTTTTTGAATCGATTCTTTGTAATCAGTTGTTCAACAGAGACATGAAATGGTTTGGGAATCAGTCTAAATGATTCATTTAGTTCACTCATGTCGTTTGGAGTGACCTTTCATGTGACTTTGTTAAACAAGCACAGAGAATAAACAATGAAGCAAAATGAAAACCTGCAAATGCATCTTATCATATAAACGGTTTCATTGGACGCACGTGCGTTGTCACGGTTACACGTCTGGATGGAACTTAACTTCCAGTCTCTGTTTTTTGGTCTGGCTAGTGGCTAAACTCAACTCTGGAACAAATATTTTTTCAAAAATAACAAATGTTTTGGTTTCATAGAGCGAGGGGAGAAGGTGAATGTGATTTCACCAAGTAGGATGATTTCACCATTGTTGATCCTGGATCAACATTTTCATTAACCAATCAGATTGCAGGATTAGGGTGTATGTTAGATTTAGGTTTATGAGTGTGGTAGAGGCTTTTAATAATTCTTCTCAAACTATTATTTCACACTAATTTGAGGTGTAAAACTGGTTGGGATTTGAGTTAAGAGTTAGTTGGGGTTTCTTTGATTAAAACGTTGATCCAGGACCAACAAATAATGTTGATCCAGGATCATATCTTACTGTGTGAAATCATGACGACAGAGGGGAGACGGCGATCATGGATTGCCACTATGTGTCACGATTAAATCCGTGTCATGTTTTGTGTCTGTTCCGATTACCATCTCCTGGACAATTCATTGATTAATTACCTGCCTCATCACACCTGTTTGTCATTTAGTCTGTGTGTATATATACCTCTGTCTTCTGTTTGCTCACTGCTGGATCATTGTCATTGTCACTACTTTCATGTCTGTTCCTGTTTCTTCTATTGGATGTTCCTGTGTTACCTGCCCGTTGTTTTATTCTCGTTCTGTTAATAAATGTTATTTATTTCATTGTGAACTCTGCACTTGCGTCCTAACTTCCTCACTCCTGCATCCCAGTCGTGACAGAATGATCCAGCCAAACTGGACGCAGAAGGTTCACGGAGGGCGGCTCCCCCAGGAGTTTCGTTGTGGGGGAGTAGTGACATCGGGGTTCATTCCCCATCAGCCCCGATGTCTCTTGGGGACCACCGTGAGCGATCGCTCGCTCCTGCGGGCCTGCGGGAGGAGGATCGGCCCAGGCGGAGGGCCCAACGGTTGAGTCGTCGTCGACGGTCCCTCGGAGGACCACCATCCTGCTCGCAGGGGGATCCGGAACGGACCACGCCCGATCATTTCCCCAGGGTGGCTACCGAGGGTCTCCGTTTCCGCGAGGGGATGGGAGATGATTTCCAGGGGCATCTAATCGTCGACGATTCCCAGGAAGGGGGTAATTCGTCTGCCTCAGTTCTCGGAGCGATCGCTCCGGTTCTCCTGGCGCAGTCCGGCCAACCGTCCTGTTGGTCTCATCCCGGCGGCTGCCGGCTTCGCCAGGGTCCCCAAGCCCACCACCCCTCCCATGGACTCTCGCTACCAGACTTTGTTTTTGTTGTGTTTTATGTGAGTGTCTGGTAGCCACTCGTAGAGGGGAGGGTAATGTCACGGTTAATCCGTGTCATGTCTTGTCTCTGTTCCGATTGTTATCACCTGGACATTCATTGATTAATTACCTGCCTCATCACACCTGTTTGTCATTTAGTCTGTGTGTATATATACCTCTGTCTTCTGTTTGCTCACTGCTGGATCATTGTCATTGTCACTACTTTCATGTCTGTTCCTGTTTCTTCTATTGGATGTTCCTGTGTTACCTGCCCGTTGTTTTATTCTCGTTCTGTTAATAAATGTTATTTATTTCATTGTGAACTCTGCACTTGCGTCCTAACTTCCTCACTCCTGCATCCCAGTTGTGACACTATGTGAAGGGAGGTTTGGCAGCCGATCTGTAGTTAAGGTTGTATACATTAGAAAGTACACATTTTACACAGTAACGTTAGCTCAGTGTAGTTTTTGACATGCTTTAGCTATGATTTGAACTAAAGTAATCTAATTGTTATTTATTTTGCTTTTTTATTTAAAAAATAAACTGTTTTATAAGGACTCTATAGTCATTGACTCTTTGTGGAAGTTTACCGGAAGTTAAGTTTGTTCCACGAAAGCCGTTTGTTTATGTTGTAACTGCTGAAACCGTCAATAGGCAGCAATGAAGATCAAACTGTCAACACCTACGTGTCCTGCTTGTAAACAATTCTTTACTGCAGGTAAAGGCGTTTTACAGTCAAAACATTTAAAAACATGAAAGTATCTTACAATATGACATTACCATGGTTTGTGTTAAAATGTAATAGTTTAATATTGATGTACCGTCGTACTGGAACAGTATAATATGGAACTGTTATAGACAACAATGGCAATTGATTTAGTTTATAAGATTCGACCTACAGCAAGATTTGAATTGCATTTTTATGTGTGCACATAATGGGGAGAGACTGCTCTTATGACCAGTGGCGGCTCGTCCGAGGGATGCAAATCCAAAATATGTGTTCGGAGTGTCATGTGTGTTGCTCATGTTTTAAAATATGTGTTTGTTGCGTCATGTGAACCATGTGCATCACGTGATTTGTCAAAAAAGTGCCTACTGCACATGCGTCAAAACCGTTTATGACCGCTTACGTTCACAAAATACATGCAAGACACTACCTTAACAGTAAACTCTGATTACGCATGAGATTATGCGAGTATCTGGCAAACGTGAGCGTCTCTTTTATCATAAACCCTTTAGATGAGTGTGCAGCAGGCACTTATTTTGACAAGACACGTGATGCACATAGGTTCACTCGACGCACCAAACACATATTTTGAAATTACGAACAACACACAACGGGCTATATACATGTTGTGATGAATTTCGCATTGTGCACTTTCGAAAAAAGAAGTCAGCGGCCACCACTGCTTATGACAGTAAGACAGTAAAAGCCACAAAAATGTTTACATTGTGAAACAAGTTTATAATTTTGTGTTTGTTCTTTTTGACAGTCATATTCTACAATATAAAACAGATTGTATATTCAGCCGTGATATTATCAGGAATTTCCGCGTTTTTTCGTGATCGTATAACGAATTCCTGTTTTCGTGTGATTATCACATATTGGTTACTCAACTGTTTTGTCCTATTTTCTTACCATTGTCGCTTCGGTTTAGGGTTAGATTTACATAAAATAACATCTCTACCCAAACCTAACTCTAACCCCAACGCCAGGCAACATATAAAAAAATAAGAAAAAATAGTATAAACCAATATATAAAGTGACATTCTAATGAAAGCACCGAATCTAACCCTAAATCGAAGCGACAATGGTTTAAAAATAGGAAAAAGCAGTTGAGTAACCAATATGTGATAATCACACGAAAACAGGAATTCGTTATACGATCACGGAAAAACGCAGGAATTCATGATAATATAATGAAAAAAGAATTAAAAAAATGCGTGACTATATCACGAAACTTTGTGAGACTGGGTAGCGCATACTGTATGGCAGTTTTATTATCTTATTATCTATCTATCTATCTATCTATCTATCTATCTATCTATCTATCTATCTATCTATCTATCTATCTATCTATCTATCTATCTATATAATATTTTTTATTACATTTATTGTCTATAGACCCCTTCACGGTTCACGTCACAGGCTGTTCCCACTGCGCATGTCGGGGTCAGAAAAGTCATTACAGCAGATTGAGTTGCGTATTTTTCGGTATCGTCAAAAATGCCTACTTACGTCGTGGGCTGTGAAAATTGCACCAGGTCTTCCGTTAAGTTTTCGCGATTCATGCAGAATCTCAAAAACAAAAAAATACAACATCTGCGTCTGCAAGAAATTAACGTGCAGACTGGGACAATGCAAAGATCAAAGAGGCTTGTGTTTGTAGTGCTCACTTCATTTGAGGTAAGTCATCATTTTTCAGCACTGTTAGATTAAATTATAAAGCCTAAATGGTATGAACAGTTCGACCCCGTGCTGCGCGCACCCGATAGTCATTCAATGTTTACAAACCTTGAAGGGGTCTATACATATAATTATATTATTTTTTATTACATTTATTGTCTATATATATAATTATATTATCCAAATATAATACATTTAGTCATTAATTATAAAAATATACGCATAATAGTAAATAAACAATCTATTGTTTTTGTTCTCATCATACAATGTATAATAAAATGTGATATACTTCCTATAACAAAAACAGCACATAGTTTTAGGGCACAGTATAAGTGGGTGAATTGGGATTTTTTACATTTTTAAAGAATAGGTTAATGAATGAGGTAATTGGAGCCAATTCTGTTAACCGAATGCTAAGGTGTTTGGTTTGCAGGCCATCGCTATGTGGTTGCTAGGTGTTCCGAGTGCTTTTTAGCATTTTGCTGATTGCTTAGTGATTGATCTTTGATATCATGGGTCATAGATTTGGATCTTACCCTTCTTCAATGTAGGCCTTAGGTATTAGCAGTATAATGTAAGCCTGAGCACATGGCTAATTTTAGTATTACATTTCAGACCTGTCTACATCTATCTAATAGCCATCTTGATTTTAAAATTTTGTTTGTCAGGGCATCGGCATGTTGGTGGCTGTAAACACACTGTACTACCATCCACCCGTCGTGTTGCGCTGGGAAAATGTTTGTCGGATCCTCTCTGTAAACACGCTCACCCTGACAGGGTCATTCGGAGGGTGTCCAACACGCTGATACCGCAGTCATGTCAACGGAAGTGTAAGCATATACCCAGTTTTCCTAACAAGTCAAGCTGTCCGTAAGACCCCAGGCATCTGCCGACTCCGAAAACATGCCCACCCCTTCCACGCCCCAAAATACACACTTTATTTTTAAGCATATGTCTTCCTGATTATTCTAGCTACTGAATTTTTAAAAGATTAGATTCCACTTGCTTAAGAGCAAAGAGACAGCGGTGAAGATGAGTGGCAGCATTGAGAAATGTGAAAGGCTGTGGTTTATGAGTTGCGGGGCTTTGGTTTCAGTGCTTCTTCGGTTCGAGACAGGAGCTCATGTCTGTTCCCTCCATCTGTCTGTCTGAGTGTCAGTCTGTCGGTTTTACTCCTGCTGATTAGGCATCAAGTTTTGCTAGTGTAGATGAGAATAGCAGACATGATCTGTAAAGTGTAAACTGCCTATAATAAATCATATTTATATTTCGCTTGCTTAAATAAAGCTGCCAGTCTTCATAATAGCATCATTACCAAACCTGTAAAAAATGACTGAATTATCAATGGAATTAGCTGGAGGTGCAGGTGACTTTAAGGTCTTTAGGCTAAATAAACAGCTTTAATATCAAAAATTATTTATGTATCTCAACTGATATTCAGTGTGCAAGTCTGTTCTTTTAACAGTGCATTATAATCTACTCAGTAATTCTCCATAAAATTGAAAGGAACCCCGCAAATTTCAGCCTTCAAAACAAACAGCAAATTACTTCTCCAAGTTCAGTCGAGTCCTCTGATAGACACTTGACATTTTCCCGGCAACTGGTGGGGTGTGTTGGCAGTTAAATATAAACAGCAAGTTTGTGGCATTGATTATTAGAGACAATCTTTGGAAAGAAGAAATAAGAGCCTGCTGAAAAGATAAATGAGCCGTGTGTTGGTTTCATTTCGGCAAAGGCCAAAGCTTCTTTCTCCTGCTATTTGTGCTCCTTGTAGAAGCACAAGTTGTACAAATGACCCCCTGGAGTTGAGTTCCCAAATGGCAATTCCAAAATGAATAACTCTGATGTATCACAGCATGCTGTTGGACTGAAACCCGAGTTGAGTTGCCACTAGATTTATTAGTTGCTGTATTTTTCTAACGTCAACTGATGTTCGGGTTTTGGCGTGGATGCCGATGCTGAGCTATTCCTGTTAAGAGTGTTAAACACAACAAATTAAGACCCTTTGCAAAGTTCCCGATGTTGTATTAGACCACTTATTCTATTAGGGTGAACTGTCATTGGGTGAGATTGTTTTTAAGGAAAACAGGAAGTTAAGTAAAAAAAATTCTCATTTTCCAAATTCTCAAATGATATTACGCAGCAGCCGAAAATAGTCCCCTTAGTAACTTTCAATAGTAGGGGACTATTTTCGGGCACTGCGTAATATCATTGCGCCTCCTGCAGCCATATTACAGCAGCAAAGTCCTTGATTATTACGCCAGAATGAGAGTATAGTTCCTAGCCATATCTGCCTAGAAAATCGCACCTTTTAATTTTCCGTCGGTCTTAGTACACAATGTAACTGGGTGATTCTCACGAAACCATTGAAACACCACGGCACTAATGATTTTAGCTTTAAAATGTGTAATATAGTAACATTAAAAAGCATCAGAATTAACACAATACTGTGTTCTACCTTGCAAAATGTGTGATTTCCACATAAGAATTTATCATTGTAAATTTTATCTCATTTTCTGCTGAAATTCTCATTACCGCAATGTGTCCGGCTGTGTTTGAAAATGCGTTATGTTGTAATTTAATTAAATTAACACAAAAAAATTAAGAAAAAAAATAAATGGATGTTTTGCTAGACTACTTTAGATGACAGAAAAAATATTTACTGAATATTCATGTATAATAATAATGAAGAAAAATTTGGAAAATGATGTGTCCATGCCTGATGTTCTCATCCTCCGCAACACTTTTTGAGAACAGTTTAAGCACACATACAGAATTTTAATAAAGTTTGATTTTGAGTGACCAAGCACATGGACCAGTTACTTCAAGATGGCTACCAGGTAAGATCATTTTTTTACAGTTAATTTGAAATATTGTCTTGTCAGAATGCTTACACGACATTTTGATTATCATTACCGCAACAGATGCTTATTAAATGTTAATTTAATTAATAGAAGCATAATACTTTGATTTTAAATGCATGTGCAGAATCTCCAAATTATGTTCTTTCAGGTTTGTCATGTCATTTTGAAAATATGTCAGTGTTGATGTTTTCTGACTGTTGCGGTAATGAGATTTTTTAGGACTAATTTTTTTTTATTTTGTTACAAAAAGTGTTAAATGATAAGTAAAAGTTTTTAAATTAATGTTCCCATTTACTCCAGACTTTGTTTTTCAATGTCTGATGGGAAAAAAGTAAATTTAAGCAATTTTTACATTTTCATGCTTGACATGTTTAAAACCAAGTTTTCGTGAGAATCACCCAACTACAGAAGAGTCAAGTTTTAAATAGGAAAAATATCGAAACTCTTTGGTTATTTTTGAGCGTGATGCTAGGTCTAATCAGATTCAATGGATTATGCTAAGCTATGCTAAAAGTGGTAGCGCCAGACCCGGAGATCAGCTGAATGGATTCCAAAATGGTAAAAATCAAATGTTAAACTCTAGGGGAGTGATGAGCATATTTTCAAAAAAATATATATCCCTTCAAGGTCTCGCCTTTTGCTTTTCGTGCCCAAATGAATACGCCCAAGCCCACCTCTGCAACCGGGCCAGGGCACAATTAACCAAGGCACAGTATGGAGCCAAGCGATAAAACTACTCAAACATCCCAAGCTTTGGGGCTCAAAAGCAGTTTGGTAATGATAGTGTGAGTGTGCCCTTAGAACAGCCTGTACCATCTGACCTTCCCAGCACTATTCAGCTGCCCTGTAACCCCAGATGCATCAAAGCGCTTAAATACAGCAGATTGCTGTGTCTTGGATTCTCGCACTAAACCTGTTTTTGGCCTACACCTTCTGCCAGGGTTCAAGAGATGTAAATCTACTCAACACTGACTGGTGTTCGTGTGTGTTTCAGATACAGTATGACTCGAAATTAAGACTAGAATGGAGACATATAATATACAGTGAATATCTTTATGTTGCATATGTATATATTGCACTGCATCAATCAGGGGCATTGATGGATCCGTACAAAGTGAAACATGATTGGGGTTATCTTAATGATTGGTTAAGTGTTATGTGAGTACGGGACGTTACTAAAGATACCAAAGTATCAATATCCACACATGTTTAGTCAGATATTCCATATCCGCATAGTGCGCATAGTTGCAGGATGACACACATCTCCCTTGGTCTTTGCACGCTAGGGCTTACGGCCAAAAGATATTGTCATATCGAACATTTATTGATTCTTGTACTCATTGTCCAGCAGTATGTTTCTTAACAGATTGTATAAAGCAAAAGTTTACTGAAGGATTGAAGTCAGCTGTTAGGTTGCAGGTAATATATATCTGTGTACAGTTATAGTGTCAGAACTTACGTCCACCTAAGCTCGCCAATGTGAGCTGTTTGCATAGTAAAGGCTTATGAGCTAAAGACCGTGCTATGCCGGGGCTTGTGTGTTTTTGCAAGTGCTGGTGTAGAGTATACCACACCTCACACCTTAACCTCCCAAAGACTCGAGAAAGCAGGTGAGTGGGCTTACCGCCTTTCCTATTGTGCTAAATCCAGGGTCAGGGTTGGAGAGACCTCTCCTCTCGTCGTCTTACAACCCCCAAACACACATACACACATACGAAAGCACAGCTGAAGATTTGACCTGTCAGCTACTTTCACCCTTTCTCTAACACACACATACTTGCGCTGGTGGTCATAAAAGAGGCCGTGCTGGCAGATGCCTGTCTCTCTCAGCCATATATGAGCTCAGAGGAGCTTCCTCAGCTGTTCCACTCATATCAGCTGTAATGAAACCATCTTCATTCTGCTTCTCCTGCCATTTCTCCAGCTCTGCCGAGCGGCAACATAATCTGTGTGTGGCATCAGAGTTTGTGTGTGTGGTTTACTTCAGGCAGTTTAGTTATGTTAGTTATGCATGTACGTGTATACTACACCGCGTTCCAAATTATTATGCATGTCGCATATCAGTAAGATTTTAGTAAAAAGACATACAGGTTTTTTGTTTTATTTCCCATATCTTATCAATCTCAGATAGTTTGCAGGGAGACCTTAATTGAAGAAAAACCTACTTGAAAAAGATTTTAACTTGAAAATTATTAAGCAAGTTGTAGTTCTCATACAATGTATGAAAACAACATCCTTTTAAAGACAAAAAAGCATGCATTATCTTAAAAAAGCAATGTATTTCCTAACAATTTATATTTGGTGAACCTAAACAGAAATCATTTTTTGACTATATCAAGGCTTTTTAAAGCACACATAACACAAGCTGTTTCTGCATTTCTGATTAATCTGGAGTACCTATAGTATTACATCCTTTATATCTCCAAAGAGTCTTTAGTTTAATCAGATTTATAAAAGAAAGAGTAACTTTACCAATTCTTTCCGATACTGTACGAAAAATGAAGAAGGAGGAGTAACTACCGCGGGAGGAGCGAGTAAGAGTCATGCAACACTCCCAGCTGCTACCCCGGATAATAAACTTATCCAATGTTTCCATAAGGCTGGCTTTCTTCTCCTTACATCTAAAAACACACTTCTTCTTTCGTGCCATTGTTGAGTCTTGAAATTAAACAAAGCTGTAGCGTGATGTTTATAAGTTCTAGCGTCTCCCGCTGATTGACGAGTGGGCAGGGTTTTCCGGGGGAAGTGCCCATAAAATAAGTAATACGTAAAGAAACCCCTGAAACGTCAGCTTGACCCGTAATGGAAAAAACTTTCCGAAACTTGTACAAAACCCTGGGGAAGTGCATTGTGCACAGAATTACTCTGTAACACGCCCAACTGCTTTTTTGACACTTTGCCTACATTTAGCATGAGGAAACAACTCTATAACTGTGTTAATAAGTCAGAATGCATGAAATACCATTGAACCACCCCTTTAAGGAAAATATTAGGAAAAAACAGCAATAAAAAGCCACCGTTAAGAAGCAAACATGTATTTAATCCTGCTGGTGTCGATCGCAAGAACCCCTCAATACAGGATCCTTCAGTGCATAAAGCTGTATTTTTACCCCCCGACATTTGTTGTGAACCAGGAATACATAAAGACAGTTTTATTCATTGACATGCCAAAATACACTGAATAGTATAGATAAATGCCATTCTGAATTGTTGGTGAATAGCCACTACTGTTCAAACAAGACTGTAACATTAGGGAAAGGTGGCAGAGTAATGATTTGAGCTGTAATATTGGGAAGTAAAGTTCAACTTATAGTCTTGCGTAAGGTCTACGCCGTGGTTATCCATAGCCTCTGTGTAGCCTGACGTGCACCTTGCCAATTTTTTTACAGAGCGTCAGTTCTACGCGGACCGCAAGCGCTGTGATTGGTCCACTTGAACCCCTTCTGTCAGACGACAAAACTGCGTCATAAGTATTTCCGTTTGTGACGTTGAGAACAAAGATGGGCCAAGTTGAGGAGGGATTTAACTTAAACTGCAACATAAGTCGCTGTTTGTTTATTTACTTCAATCACTGCTGGTCTTCTCAAAACATACACAACAAGCTGTTTCTCCTTTCTTTGTGGGTTAAGCTGGCCAAGCTGCTGTTTCATTGATGATCGTGATGCTACTGTGGTTATACGCGTGGATACTGCCTACCAGCGTTCTTGCATGCGTGTTTGCACGTCAACGCAGGCGACGATGCAGAAGTGTATATGAAAAACCTATCCTATGAATCCTATGCCGTCGTTGGATGTACGCACAACTATAATGAGCCCTTAAGATACTAGGTCCCTTTGGGGTCCCTGAGAGTGTGTCAAAAGTACATCTAGAAGATTATGTAGAGTTCCTAAAAATGTTTGGTTTTTCACTATGGGATATGAAAGGAATAATGTCTTCTAAAAAATAAATTTACTATCATGCAGGATAAGACACCATCCAATGCTGCAAAAAGCACCACCGACTTTTTTAATTCATATGGGCAAAGTCACGTCATAGATATGCTCATTTATTATTATGCAACTTGTGTAAATACATTATTTATTTATTTATTCATTCATTTTTTAATAATATTATCTGTCCATGCAGCACATTTGAAAGATATCTGTTTTTGGATCATTATAACCCATTATATCATTAGAAATTGTGTACAATTTGCATAATAATTTGGAAAAGCTAATTTTTCAAAGTATTAAAATATCTTTTGACATTTTTTTATTAAAATATAATAAAATTTGTAAACTTACTGACTGTATTGGAAAAAAAGGCATGTGCATAATAATTTGTAACGTAGTATATTAAATTTTTTTTAAGGTATAGCAGAAGATTTTCCCGAATTTTTTAAAAGAACCGCCCCTCCACTTAAAAAAAAATGCACATGTGCAACACTCTACCTGCTCCCAAGAGGGAACGCCTATTAAATGTTTGCACGAGAGAGAGAGCATGAGCCTCTTCTCTTCGCTCTGTTTACAAGTTGCTGCCGGCATGGCTCATACATTGAGATGTTTATCGTATCTGCACGATTTGTGACTTGTGCCAGGGCTAGCATCGCTAATCATTGCTTACATCAACTTTTACTAGCAGTGATTTCTTCAAAGAGCATGACAAACTTTACCTGTCGAGTAGAAACTTTGCGACTGAGGCATCATCATTTAGCGCACGCCAGCATGTGAAATATTCTCCCAATAAAGATTCTGGTCTTGTTTCTTTCTTCAGAGGCCTTTCTCTTCTAGTCATGCAATTCGTAGACACTTTTTCTCTTGCGAAAAACACGATGAGAACGTGAGCTTCAATGATTGGCTTGGATGATGATTGGAATGAATGAAGCCATAGCCCCCAACACATAAACACCTCAAAGTGTGCCTGTGCAAAAAGCGAATTTAGGGACGAGTACGTACGGCGGCCTTATGTCAACATATCATCAGAATGATTGACAACTGGGATGACCAATAGTCTTGATGATCCACCCGGAAAAAGAAAATCTTCCGCTATATTATAAGATAATTTTTTGAACAATACTTAAATACTTATGGTTGCTCTTTTGAAAAGCTTTTAATATTTTCTATAGTAATACAATTCTGTCATGCATTTACCTTCATATCATACAAAACCTGTATACACTCTTAAAAATAGAGGTTCTTGAAATGTTATAGAAGAACCATTTTTGGTTCCTCGAATAATGTTTTAGTCAAAGGTTCTTATAGTAGAACCATTTATTTAATACTTTTATATAATATAATTAAAGAACCCTTTCCAAAACAAATAACCTTTTTGAAAACTGAAAGGTTCTTTATGGACTTTATCAATCCTGACAGACAACTTTGAGCGGAATCACGGAAAATAAACAGATGCACTTGACCAATTAAAGGAGAGTTTACTTGCACATTAATTGTATTAACAAAGTCTGGTTGTTTTTGTTTTGTGGAAATATTGCCTTGTGAATGCAAACCAAACCAATATAAAATTGCTAAATTTTAACCATTTAACACACGGTTTCAGAACACAGCAATCTACAGCGATATGGTTTATAAAACACCCTTATTTTTTGTGTGTTCTACAGAAGAACAAAAGTCATACAGATTTGGAAATACACGAAAGTGAGTAAATAATGTAAAAACTTACAATTTTAGGGTGAACTATCCTTTTAAGTATTTTTGTATCACCTTCCTATCACAAATAAGAAAATCAAGGAATAAATAGACTCTCAAAGGAAGAATACTGGAAGGAATGAATGAAGATAAAGCACAAAAGTAAGATTGCTCTTTGTAAAATTCACATCCAGGGACAAGATCTGCATTTTCATCTCGTTCCTGTGCCACTCTAAAAAACATTCACATGTAGTGATAGAAAGAGTCAGATGGAGGCTCTCGTACTGAAATGAAAAAAGTTTGTGGTGAAAATTGAACTCCATGAGACAAGGTGTACCATCAGTTCAATCTAAGCAACATCATCCCATGACAAGCTTTGGTCTTCATGTAATGCTTGCTCTCTCATTCTGTAGAGAGGATCCTTCGCTGTGCTTTACACCTTTCTGTGGTCCCAGGAGTGAATTTAGAGATTTATTTGAGATTGAGCAGAGCAGTGTACCGCTGCTTATGAAACATTTATGGAACAGCTTAGACTGGTAACTTGGCTTTGTGCTTAATGTAATCTACAGTTATTAACCTAAGACCTTGAGTAAGTTACTTAAAGCTGCAATCCTTAACTCTTGGTTAAAAATAAACAGGCAATAGGGGAGAGAAGGGGCGAAAGTAACATTTTTCAAAAAACTTCATTTTAAAAGATAATGTTTTAGACAGAGATATATTTTTGCTGTGGTCAGTAACTCACAAGTGTGGTCTATCAATACCAGGTGGAATTTAGTAAAAATGTAAAACGACTTCAGTATAATTTCACTTTAAACATAAGAAGTGAATTGTTACTTTCGACCCCACTTGCAGGGACGAAAGTAACACACCAGTGGATCAAAAGTAACACAACAAAACAAGATTGATTTTTGTGTTACACGTGTTTTTATTAAATATACATGACTATGTAACTGCAAACATATTTTGTAATTTATCTATAATGAAATTACATTTTTAATTTTAAATTTCAGTTTTATCAAAAAATTTGAATTTTTTTCAAAAGCAACCAAAAGTACAAACTTAAATTGTTGAGAATAAAACATGTTTTCAACAGTTTGAACACTATTAAAAATTGTATCAAATCAAATTAAAATAATATAAATTTTCAAAATATACAACAGTATTAGCAGCGGGACATAAGGAACAAGCGTTACTTTCGTCTCGACAGGATCTTCTCACATTTAAAACATGATTTACTTTTATTTTGAAAAACTCAGAGAAGTCAAACTTCAGGATGTGTTAGAGCACTAAATAACCTGTAGATTGATCACTACTTTAACACATGAAACGAAAAACACAACGCGTTATAAGGAAAAAAATGACCGCTTTAAGAATTTACTTATCATGGTTGAAAACACCTTTCTGGATCTACACGCGGAAAACGGCGAGTAAATAACGCAATATTTGTCATGTCTGTCAAGGGTTTGTGTGGTAAAGATGCTGTCATTGTTTTGGATGCAAATGTTATAAGGGATCTGAGAAAATCGCTTTGTTACTTTCGTCCCGTGTAACTTTTGCCCCGATTCTCCCCTAAATAAGAAACCCAGCTTGATCTTACGAGAATTTGTACATATTTTACAAGTTGGCTAAATCGTATGAATTCATACAACGTTAATTGCGCAACGACATATGGTTATTATAAAAAAGACCCCTAACCTTGCCCCAAACCACAACATCACAGGGCAAAGTCAAATCATACAAAAATGTACAAATGTGGTCATACAAATTAAACAAAATAGCCACCTCGTAAAATATGTACGAATTGCCGTAAGATAGTGTTGAGAAACCTTTCCTTACTCCGATCAGCAATGGGAAGCTTATAATCATTATAATTTGAATTGTATGGTATGATTTTACTTTACGGTTTCAATATCATTGTGACATGATAACGTATTCTGCAATTTTATGTTTTAACCAGAGATGGCGATATGGAGGAAAAAGTTAGGAAATGATATTTCGCAGTGTCTGAAAAAGTCCCCTATTTAGCAAGGGACTATTTTCGGGCACTGCAAAATATCATTGCGCCTCCTGCAGCCATGGTACAGCAGCAAAGTCCTTGATTATTACGCCAGAATGAGAGTATTTTTCCTAACCATATCAACCTAGAAATATCGCAACTTTTAATTGTCTTAGTACACGAAGTACCTACAGAGGAGTCAAGTTTTAAATAGGAAAAATATCTAAACTCTTTGGTTACTTTTGAGCGCGATGCTAATGGTCTAATCAGATTCAATGGATTATGCTAAGCTATGCTAAAAGTGTTAGCGCCAGACCCTGAGATCATCTAAATGGATTTCAGAATTGTAAAAATAAAATGTTTAACACTAGGGGAGCTGAATAATGAGCATATTTTTTAAAAAGTGTAGTGTCTCTTTAATAGAATGCAGACCTATTTTGTTTTTATTTTAGGTAAATGTAAGAGAAGGCAAATGTTACGAATCATTTGTCACTGCCGCTGTTTCTTAATGATCTTAGTAATTAGCACAGCATCAAGCCCAAACATTTATAAATCCAACACATCTGCCATTGTTAGTTTACACATTGTGTGCTCTGCAGAAGAAAATGTAAAATGAAAAGAGTAAAATATACAATAGTAGCTTTTAGTGTTCGTTTGTCTTTACAGTATCTCTCTCAGAATTGATTAGTTTTGGACACCAGAAGCATTTGAATACTGGCATAATAACGGTTTCCACTGATTGCATACTCGAACCAGAAATTGTTAAAGGAGCGGCAAACACACTTTATCACTCTTTCCAAAGCACTCAAATAGAAACATTACCTAAATGGCTGGCAAGCTGTGGCTGTTAGCCGAATGCTAATACATGTCAGAAAACGGGGCGAAAATTTATGACACACCATCTGTTCTCCAGCATGCAGCTCAATGTGTATTTCCAATGTTAGCTCTAGTAAAGACCTCCCCATTCAAACTCGCTAATCACTTTTCCTAACAAGAATTAGCTCTCGGTTCACTCCGCCCAATAATGTTTTCAACTTCTTTCCTCAATGGGATTAAAGTACCATTAATTCTCTATGTCTATGAGTAATCCTCCTGGATACAACATTATTTAGTAATTAAAAACAGCACGCATTATCATATTTTGGTCATTAAAGTGGTAGTTATTATTTGGGGTTCTCTCAATGCTATGCATCAATGTCGTTGAAGACGAAAAGTCATTTTTCTTATAATTTGTGCTAATATTTGGTGCAGAGGGTGGAGCCGAATAATTTCAATATAAATATTGATGCATATGTTACCAAATAATTATTTATAATATATATATATATATATATATATATATATATATATATATATATATATATATCATAAATATTAATACATTTATATATATTTAATATATATATTAAACCTAGTTTGTTTTTTATTTTACTATTTAATAACAAATTTTTTTTCAGAGTACTATTTGATATAGCCCAGCTTTTGCTTTGACAAAGAGGAAAAAAATATTTAAGGTTATCGAGAATTCTATCCAATCCATCTGTCCAAACAAGTTTATTTTTGCATTCGTCTTTTTCAGATTCCCCGAGGTCTAATGACGTCTAATCCTGTCTGATGAAGCGCTAAAGATTTCCCATATCCTAAAACAGTAAAAAGCTAATTGTCTAGCCATGGTCTAATTTAGTGTTCAGTGTTTTTTATGGCCGGCATCTTTAGCCCTTTACCAGGGTCTCTAAAGAGGTGTACGTTATGATCCTGCTGTCAGTAAAATCAATCCTTATCAATTTTAAAGTTCAAATTTTGATTTCATGACTTTCTGGGGACCAGCTTGGGCTGAAAATGGCTATTTCAACCTTTTTCTGTGCTCCATCTGCCTATGTATTGATTGTCTCTTTTTGTTCTTTCAGTGAAGAAAATGGACAGTGACACTGTGAAGATTTGAAAGAGTTAAATAGTGGTATTTTTAAGTTTATGCTCTGGATCCATATTTAATGAAAAATCAAGATGTTTATTTTCATTTTCATTTTAAAGTTTACGAAATAAAGTTGTAATTTGAGCACTCCTACAGCACCGAATGGGCCGTACACATATGTTTCTCCTGACCTTGCCCTGTCCTCCATTGGTTGGACAAACAGATAATCATACCCAAAAGTCAAACAATTGGTTAATCATGATGCCATGTATGGCTGTGGTCAGGATCCAAACTTTAGTGAAATCAACCAACAAATGGCTTTTTATAGAAACCAAGTTAAAATATGACAAAGTGTATTTTAAACAAGGACACTTCAGCTTTAAACATAAGCAAACATATATTTTAAATAAGCTCTAATAAGGATCATACATTTTTTCTGTCTTTATACATCTGCCCGTAAGTGTACAAGCATAGTTACTAAATTTTCTTAGTGAACTACGGTGGTACAAACATTTCAGTGTTAGATATAGAGCCTGAGGATATATGAGGCCAATGGTAAACTAATGCTTCTGTGATAACTGCCCACTAAGTGGGTGGGACAAGGATGCCATGACCCCGCTGGCCTTACTACCAGTCCCTGCTAACAGCTTTGGCCCAGAGGTCAGCCCAATTTCCCCACTGCTGAGTACTCATTACACACACGCTCTGTGATAAATGCCCATAGCTGCACGTGGCTGCGTTGTCACGGTGCTGGTCGCTAGGGAGGCTGGAGGAGACTGATAGTCTTTATGTCTCAAAAGGATAGTGGTTACTAAGCAACCCTTTACCTGTGTCTCCCTCTCACAGCATCCACTTTCAACTTTCAACTCCTCCTTAGTTTTGCTCTTTTAACAAACTCATTTATTTATTTTCCCTTTCTTTTACTTTCAATCTCTTTTTAGGTATGAATTGTACACACACTTTTAAGGGGGTAAAAAAGAAACAAAAGTGGATGTGAGATATAACACTATCTTCACTTTAACACGTTTTCATGCGTTACTAATCAAAATAGACGACTTGTCGACATGCACAAGCGCAACATCTTATACCTTATAGAATTAGATCAACCTTACTACTGTATATACTGTAGACATTTGCTGATTATGAAATTAATTTAAGATAACATAAATTAAATTTGAACAGGTATAAATTAAGTAAAAAAAAAGTCACTTATTAAAATGTTTGTTTTTGGCTTTTTTATTCAATGCCAATTTTGTCATTACAAATGAAGTTATTAGCTCTAAATATGGGTAAAGCAAATTAATCAATCAATTTCACATGAAAAAATGGACATTATTGCAAATTTGCTAATTAATTCGATGATCTAAAAATAGTGCATAATCTTTCTGTGTTTTAAAATTGTCGAAATCCAGTTTTTATGCTTATCTATACGCACTACTTTTTGTGTAGCATAGTGACTTTGTAACACTAAATGCAATACAATTACAATTATGTAATTATGTGCATTGTCACATTAAAGGCCTTTGTTAGGGGTTAATTTTTGTACTGAATTTGGTGTACGAAAAACATAAAAGTAAACTATTTTACTGTGTACTTCGCTTTTAAACATAATTTGGTGTATTTTGGTAAATGTTTATACCATGGCCTCAGATCTATTTGCCGTTATAGATCTGAGAAACAATGTAAAGACTCCCCAGGTAGTCTGGGCCTAAATGTTTACCTTGGGGGCAAACAGAAGGTAGTTTGACGGGCATTGCCCATTGCATTGAGTGGCAGCAGAGGGTGTTCTTCTATCTCGTGCCAAGCAGTCTGAACAACTCTGTCATGCAAAGGTGTTTCATCCAAATAAAGCTTACTTATTAATAAAATCAATTAAGTATTAACCATTAAATATTACATACTGTATAGGGGAGACTGGGGCTCCCTTCATGGGGTAAGATGTCAACATAAGAACCTGACATTTAAGAAGCAGTACTTGTTCGTTCAATAATTTGATCAGTTAAACGTAAATTTGAACTACAAACAGTTCAGAAAACAGCAAAAATAAAAAAGTAACTTGCTGTAAAAAAATTTGACAATCTGTATCAACCTTTAAAAAAAAAATTAAACTTGACCTAATATGTGTCTATTTTATTGTGTTTGGCTCA
The DNA here is from genome assembly GCF_027580225.2 of Misgurnus anguillicaudatus. Taxonomy (NCBI): domain Eukaryota; kingdom Metazoa; phylum Chordata; class Actinopteri; order Cypriniformes; family Cobitidae; genus Misgurnus; species Misgurnus anguillicaudatus. Next base: position 7,883,478 of record NC_073344.2, read on the forward strand.
ATTTTGTGTTACTTATAGTATAACAACAATTTCAAAAATATATTGTTTTAGTTGAAAGATTAAATATGCAAAATGACTTAAGTTAACCCTTGTGCATTGTTCAAATTCACTACCCTTTTGTTTTGTTAGTGGCCAAAAAATGCCACTAAATTAAACGGCTGTAAAAAAATTTTTTTTTTTCAAATTTTCAATCCACCTCAGTAACTCAATGTACATACCAGAAATTAAAATCTGTTTTTTGCACAGGCCTTCCAAAAGGTTAATGGTTCCACATGGTGATGAAAGTAAAAATTACAGTTTTTACCTCTTTGCAAAAGGAAAAACCACAATCACACAATCAAGAATGCATGATAATAAGGTGGCATAGCGCTGCAATCAAAAAATGTGGTTATAATGGAAGTCAATTGGGCAAAAACGGCCACGAAACCATAAATGGGAGAAAAAAATAAACTCTGATGCTGCACAAAAACTAAAAATGCATCAAAGCCAATGTTTTTACTAATCTTTGACATGCCCAAGACAAAGATCAAAACAAAATCCCGTCCACAATCACTTTTTATATTGAAAATCAATCATTTTGTGTTTTTTTCCCTAAATCAGGACATCACTTATGAACTTGGCAATTAAAGAGTTAAAATAGTGGAATTTTGTAAACATTTGGTAGTTTACAGAAGTTTAATTTAGTGGCCATTTTTAAAACCTGAAAGGGTAGTAAATTTGCCTACGATATATTGTTACGTTTTCGAAACATTTCAAAGCATTTTCTTAAAATATGTGTCAATATAAGATTTGTCACCAAAAATCATTCAATTTGCTGAAACACAGAGAAAGTTGTGGCCAAATTAAGACCCAACCCAAAAATGGCCCCAACAACACTTAAAGCCAAAAGTATACTAGGGACGTCTGCATATGCGCACCGTCCGCATGACGTCATTTTCGTCATCAGGAGGGTCCGCAGCCGGCCGCGCGGACCGTCCGTGTGCAGCCCAAAATTTGAGACCGTGCGGACAGTGCGCGTACAGTCCGCGTACAACAGCGCATGCGCGTGAAAATATTTATACAGGACACTCCACTATAAACAATTATACAAAGGAAATAGACAGCATTTGCACACACACTATCGTTTTCTTCCAAGAGCATAAAGCTGTGGAGCATGTTTGTTACCATGATGTTTGATTCCTGTTCTTTGTTGTCTTGTTGTTTGTTCTAAACTGTGTTTGCAATGGTGGATGTGTTACTTTTCTTCACCTATCCTAATGTTTTAATGTACTGTAAATATCGCCAAATCAGTGCTGCCCTGACGGCCTGTTAGACTAATAATTTGAATAAGAAATAATTTGTATTGCGTATATCGTCGAACGCGGCCATCCGTGTGTAGCCGCGGGGAGTATACTTGGAAAGCTGCACGGACGTGTGCGCGCGCGAGCCGGACGCGGAAAAAAGGTATACCCCGGCCTTAAGGGTTAAGATGATTTTATCTGTCCCTCCAGAAAAAAACCCAATATGCGATCACATGATTCAACGCATAATCATCCAAAGTTCGCATATTTATGCGGGGGGCACTTTTTTTCAAATACGCCGCACTTTTGCAGCATAAATTGCAGATTTCATAAAATCACATATATCTTAGCAGAAAGTAAAAAAATTTTGTATCTATTTCACACAAGCGCAGCCATTTCCCTTTTTGCCATGAGAATGTTATGAAGTGACGTGATTATGTGACGTGAACATCATTGAAAAGCTGCAAACAGTTTTTGCAAGTTCCCGCAATTTCATCGCATACAACTGCATAAATATCCCGCATATTCCATTGCATTTTTTAAGAAAACGAGCCACAAGATCAAGGATTTTTACATTTTGAACACCAGCCCATGTTTCTTTTAAAAATGTCTAAAGGATAAAACACTGTATGACAGCTATAGCACTGCTTAAGTTTCAACTGGGCTTGGTGACTAACCATCCACACACTTCATTGGTTTAAGCCCTTGCTAATACATTGGCGTGATGAGCTGCTCAGCACGGCATAATGCCAGGCCGTACACTCCACTGCAGCAGGCACAGCCCCAAACAGCTGGCATACAGCACCAGAGTGGGCAATTACCGTAGCAAACATGATGATAATGTAGGTTTAGTGTGTTATAGTTATGTACTTTGTGTCAAAGTATAGCATGTAAGAGGCGAATATGATCACCAATGCTGTTTACCGACATGCCAGCTGTTTTACGGTTACGAACAACGGAGAGGGTTGGGGTGTAATGCGTACACGAGCGGGACTCTCTGAAGAGAGATCAAAGGCGGTTCAGAGAGGAGAGAATAGGTGCTAAAACATCGTCTAACAGACTTCCCTTTCATTCCTGTAGAAACAAACACATCTTGCATGTGTACTGAAGATGACACAGTGCACACTCAGAGTCTTTGAACATGTACATCTGGGTGTTGAAATGAGTCTCGGAGCTTGTATGTCATCATTTGTTTCTTTATATTTGTATACAGCCGCATTCCAATTGAAGGCTAAATCGGTGAAGGAAACATAGAGGAAGCTGTTGGTAACATAAACATTTCCTTATCATTTGGGAAACATTCTCCAGTTGCCTCGCCGATTATAAAGGTGCGTACTAGAGGCTGTTTACAAAACTAAACAAAATAGCTGTTAAATTTAGCTCCGCCACTGCCATCCCGAGGCGCACGGCAGGCGTAAAACTCTTTGGTACGCCGAGCACGTGAGCGCACACGTGAACGGACATAAAGAGAAAACAGATTGCTCACGAGGTATCGTGGAGTCTGCCAACCCGTTCATGATGTATTGAGATTCACTCTGACACTAATTACCTTAAATTAACAGTAGAGTTTGGTGTGACAGTTCAGGTAACTATTTTTCTATCAGTTTCAGATGAATGGGTTGTGGGAGTTGCTTGAAGGATGCTGTTGACAATTGGATTCTCAACGTATCTGCTGCAATCAATTTTTCCCCCTCCCCTCTTTCCCCTCCTCCCTGCCTTGTTTCTCTCCTCTCTCCATCTGTGATGTGAGGGGGGCATGGACACAACCAAGGCAATTAAGATGTTAGATGTTATGATCATGTCTGCATGACATCAAAGTGATATTATTTAAAATACCAACCACATCTCATAGTAAAATGTAACAATATTAGGAGTTGGCGATTTGTTTTGAGAAATGTATTGTTGTAAGAAAAAAGCGAGGAAAAAGACCCACCTCTAAACCAACATGATCTCATGAAAGGTCATGTTATAGTCACTAAAAATTTGGTGCCACGGAATTCAGCTTTTTCACGTGCCTTGTGCACGAATGTGTTTTTTGTGTCACTCGCACAAATTTCTATAAATAGTTTTTCGTTTTTCATGTCATTTCATGTATTGTTTTCTCTTTATTTTCTATTTTTATATCATTGTCGCTTGGGGTTGGGGTTAGATTTGGGGTTTGGGTTAAAATGTAATTTTATGTATTGGTTTCTACATATTTTTCTTCCACTTTTAAAATTATTCTCGCCTGGAGTTGGGTTTGGATTAGGATGTCTAAAAATGTATCAGAAAGTGATTCTAACCCCAACCACAAGCGACATAAAAGAAGCAGATTTCTTGCCATGGACACAAATAAATTAATAAAATTTTTCATGACTATAACACGACTTTGAGATCTGTCGGCCAATAAACCCAACATCACTGCGGCAAAAAACAGATAGTACTAAAACATACAATTTTACACAAATTTCACCTCGTAAAAAGTCACCTTGTAAAACAGTTACAAACTTTAAGTACCCACACTTTAAAAAGTGAAAAGTTGGATCAACTTAACAAGTTACTTCAATTGGTAACAACTAAAAAAAAGTGTTTCACTTTAGGTGAAAAATTTAAGTTGAATAATCGTACAATTTTTAGGTGTCAGCAAATATCATAACTTTTTAAGTTGAACCAACTTTTCACCCTTTACAGTGCATGGAACACCCAAACTTGATATCACGGGAAAATGTAACTATTTTACGAGGTTTCGTATAATTTGTAATGTAAATCGTACAAGAATGCACAACTAAGAAATAAGCAAGAATGAGGCTTATGAGCCCCACCCCAAGACCTAGCATAATGGGTGTAAAAGTAAGTATTTGTGCTACCTTAAAGTTTTGACGTAATTCAACTTATATGAGTTAACTCAAAGCCAAAATGTTGTTGAATAATATTTTTAAGTTTAATTAACTCAAAATTTTAAGGCACCACAAACACTTACAATGTTAAGTTGAACCAACAAATATTGTTTAATGTACAAATGAGGTTGTACAAATTCATAAGAATTAGCTACCTAGGTCAGTGTTTCTCAATTCCAGTCTTGTATGAATGGGGTTGTAGATTCTGTTTTAGATTCTCCCTATATAAAAAACCCTGATTCAACTCATCAGCCCTTCCATATTAAAGGCTTGCTCGACTTGCTTTGCAGACCGATCAGCACGTGACTTTACAGTATCCCATTAACTCTTTGAAACTGGCATTCTGGAGCACCGGGACATTTCCCGGTGGCCTGGCGGTCATTCTGGCCTGCCTGCTGAGTCAGCTTTGGTTGACATGTGATAGGCTAATGAATAAAGGACCTCTTAAAATCTACGAATCAGGCAATAACGGTGCAAAAATGCCTCCACATGACCTAACGCCGGCAACGTGCTGCCTCTTTATCTAGCCATTTTCACACAGAGATTACCGAAAACAAACGGAAAATGTGCCTGGGATTTGTCCGGGATCGTTTGATTTGTTCTTCATTCACACTACCAATTATTTTCTGGAATTTGTAAGTGCATTCACACACATACCGTAAAGATCCTGTAAAGACACGTGAAATATTTTTTCCACAGCATCTGCAGTTTTCTAATTATCCGTGATTTTTCTCTCTAGAAACCACACGAGTTACCTGATCTCTGCTTCAGTCGAGTTTGCCTGCATTTCTCTACGTGATTGTTGATCTGCGTTTAAATGTCAATTTTGTCAAAGAGCTGAACCATAACTTCTGGTTGCAATGACACACGGGTCCTCACTACAGCACACCCCTTACGGCATTGCTTTTGCGTCTTTTTCACACGAAATGCTTTCTGTGTATGTAACGGAAATGTTACTAGGTCCACTTTACGGAAGCAATCCCATAACATTTACGAGACGCATTTGCCTCTCTGCCAGTTTGTGATGTGTGAATAAGGTTTCTGACAACCGTGCAAATATGCAGCGCAATGCGAAGGAGGAGCAGAAAGAGAAAGTGATATTGTTATGCGTGAAATTCCGTGTCCTTCTCCTCTCACTGTGGTCCGAGACCAAGTCAAGACCAAGTCTTTAAAGGAACAAGTCCTAGACGAGTCCGGGAAAGCAGAAATCGGTCTCGAGACCTGACTCGAGTACTACATCACTAGTGGTTACATGTTCATCTAATTTTAAGATAACCTAATTCAATCATGTGGAACCAATGTCCATAATTGAATTATGTAGATCCAACAATTATTTAATTCAGTGTAGATGTCTCCCCACTTAACACAAGCAAACTGATGAGTTAAATCACAATTTTTTTTAAACATCTAAAGCATTCTAAGAGGTGGAGTGCGAGGACTGGAATTGAGAAATACTGACCTAGTAAAATAGTTACGAATTCTAAAACCTGATGTGATCTGTGTGACCCGAATGCTTATTTGTTTATTTCCTTATTAACATGCTAATATATGTTTAATAACTTTTTATGCCACAATTATTTTTTAGATCTGGATTGTGCAAAATACAAAGTGTAGCCAAGCCCTAAACTTCTAACCAGCTTGTAAGTTATTTTTATATAAAATAATTTATATAACAACATATACATTATTAAAATTGTGTATCGTGGCAGTTGTGTGTCATTCCTGACCCAAGGTTATACACCCTAAAATGTCTCTCAGGTCCCCTCAGTCTATTTAGCCAGTCTACTGGAGTAGATTATGTGCTCCATGCCCTCTAAAGAGAGCTTGGGGAGGATTTGTGGCTTGGTGGAGAGGACCAAGAAAAATGTTTTCTGATCAATTATTCACCATCTCACAATACCTTTCAGGCAGAGGGTTGCATCTGTGGCAGCACGACACATTACACCTTCATCTCTCTCTCATTCTCTCTCTCTTACATTCACCTACTCCAGGCCTCCCTCTCCCACCCCCAGAGAGCAGCCCAGCTCACAGCCAAGATGCTGCGGATAATGGTGGCAATTAATAACGTGTCATAATCCAGCGCTAGGCTAGCGGGGGGCGGGCGACTGAATGTTTACTCGTGTTCGTGTGCGACCACGTGTATGTGTGAAATCCAAAGGCCGCTGTTGTGATGTCTGGAGGGATGCGAGTGCTATACACTTTTAGATTTGTGCAGTGTATTTCAGAGTCCTTTGGATTTCATGCCAAGCCGCAGTTCAGCTCGCACCACACTGGCACATAGCTAAGCGCAGGCAGATGAACGCTTCCTGCGGCACAAGCTCATCGACACAGCTAGTCTATTGTGCCTGGCTGAGCGTAGAGTGTAAACTGCGTCACGCAGGTGCGAGGCTTTGCTAACCCTGGCTGAAGCAAGTACCGGCAGGGTGGTGTTAACCTTTTTCTAGTGGATGTCCTGGAAAGTGTCCTAAGACACATATACCTTGTTTGTGTCCTTTAGCAAACTCGTGCCACATTAGAACACACTAACAGTTATTTTCACAATCCTAGACCAACTTCAAACCTCTCGTATGGCTGGTCCGAAAACTTGTAAGTATCTATACCATCTTTTTCTGTTTTTTTCAGGCTGTATGTGAAGTTTATTTTAGTGACATGTTTATAAATATTTCTGAGACTGTTCCTTTCTGAATTATACTTGCAAAATAACTGCATTGTTGTAACCCCTTATTCACAATAAAAAGAAGATTATGCAAATCAACTTTATGCAAAAATGCCACAAATTTAGTGCTGATTGCAAATTGCCCAATGATTCCTAATTTTGCAGGTCAATACTGAAGCAGCAATGATGCATCAATGCTGTACTTAAAGCAACACTAAAGAGTTTTTGCTCTTTGCTCCCCCTACAGGTTGGAAGCGGAATTGTCCATTACCACTGTCGTAAATAATTTAGCCTACTGCAGCAAAGCTGGCTCTGATTGGATTGTAGGTCTGCCGTAAAGCAAGTTTTTGTAGTTTTCCCTCGAACTACAGGACCGCGACCCGACGGTTGAAAACTTCTTTAGTGTGGTTTTGGCCGATAGAGGGCTGCAAAGCGAATGTGAAAGTGCCGTTCACCCTGTTTCGAGTGGATGAACGACTGAAACTTTTTTGGAAACCTTATTTTAAGGTAAAAAAAACTCTTCGGTGTTGCTTGCGTATTTAAATGCGCATTGAAATGCGTATTTATCGCACGTAGGTTCTATGCCCTAGCTACGGCGTAGGCTATGCGTAGGCTGTGCGTAGCTTTGCGTAGCCTGACGTTTATGCAAATCAACTTTATATGAACTTTGCAAAAAATGCCCCAAAATTTAGTGCTGATTGCAAACTGCCCAATGATTCTTAATTTTGCGGGTCAATACTGAAGCAGCAATGATGCAGCAATGCTGTACATAATGCATTTTTATCGCACGTAGGTTCTACGGCCTAGCTACAGCGTAGGCTATGTGTAGCTCTGCATAGCCTGACGTTTATGCAAATCAACATTACACAAACTTCACAAAAAATGCCCCAAAATTTTGTGCTGATTGCAAACTGCCCAATGATTCTTAATTTTGCGGGTCAATACTGAAGCAGCAATGATGCAGCAATGCTGTACTTGATGCGTATTTATTGCCCGTAGGTTCTACGGCCTAGCTACCGCTTAGGCTGTGCATAGGCTATACGTAGGCTGTGCGTAGGCTATACGTAGGCTGTGCGTAGGCTATACGTAGGCTGTGCGTAGCCTGATGTGCACCTCGCCAAAAATGTAACAACGTCCGTTCTATGCGGACCACACGAGCTGTAATTGGTCCGCTAGAACCCATTCCATCATGTAAAAAAATCTGCATCACATTTCTTCATCAGCATTTACACTTGCAAAAATAAGAACAAAGATGGGGCAAGTTGAGGAGTGATTTAACTCAAACTGCAACAAACGTCACTGTCTTACCTTTATCACTGCTGGTCTTCTCAAATCTTCTTCTTCTTCTATTGTGAGTTTACTGGCCAAGCTGCTTCTTTTTTTGGCTGATGAAGGTTACACATGTGGATACTGCCTACTAGTGGTCTGTATGTGTAATTGCACATCGACATGGATGACTACGCAAAAGTATGAATGAAAACTGGCACGTAGCCTACGAAGTCTAGACTACAGCGTAGGACCTACGCAGAACTATACGGAACGCTAAGTCGGAACATAATGGTTTTCCCATTGTAATCTATACTCTTTAAAATGTGATCTGATTTACCACTCATCTGGATTGATGCTCCTTTTCATTGCATGATTATCATTTGTTCGTGTGTGATGTGTTTTAGCATGAATGCGATGCTTGTTAAAACACACCCCTGACAAACTAGCTCACGGTAAGTGTGGGAAGCTGTTTACTTTCTCCCCATGCCCTCTGTTCTTCTCAAACACACCTACTTTTGCCCTTTTCCACTACTATATTTCCCAGTTAAAGCTTCCAGGATCTTCTTTTCTCAGTCGCTGCGGATCCCCAGACTTCTGTCTGTATGCATTGGAACGTACTGATTTAGTCAGCGCTTGTAGCCAGTCAGACATCATGGGTTTGTAAAAGCAGGCAAAGTTTACAAACCTCTCGCCATTTGTACACTCCTATTACCGACGACGGTCAACGCATTAGTAACTGTCAGTGGGCCCGGCCCTGACGCACTGCTCTCATTTGACCCAATTCATTTCAGTGGGTGTGTCCGGGTGGCAGTGATATATACCCCGCGGTATTTTCTTGATGTATAATCCCTCAGTTCTTTGCTTACTGGGGTTCTCCCGACAATGGGGGTGATGAGATTCAAGTTTGGTTTGAGTATTTGGAAGGGGGAGAGGGCAAGGAACTTGCTGGTGTTATGCTAATGTTATGTATATGTGGAATTAAGTACAAACGTGTTCACCGACATGATTAATAAGTGAAAAGGGGTTCAATCTTCCCAAATGAACGATTTTGGTTATGTACACTCTATAAAACGTGTTGTTCAACCCATGGTTGAGTAAAATATGGACAAATTTAACTGTTAGTTTAAATAAATGAAGTTCAACCATGCGTTGAACAACCCAGCATAGGTTTATTTCAACCCAACAGATAGGTTTGTCCATACTTTACCCAACCATGGGTTGAAACAGCCAAGCATGAATGTCCATACCAATCATTCTAGGTTTATCATAACAAAATCAGACTTATTAAAACTCATATATTTGGTTAATGCTGTGTGCATAGGTCAGGCTAATGTTACATATTTACCATATTAACATAATAAATTGCACATGGGTTTAGTTGACTTTACTGTATCTGGGTGATTCTCACGAAAACTTGGTTTTAAAAATGTCAAGCATGAAAATGTAAAAATTGCTTAAATTTACTTTTTTTCCCACCAGACATTGAAAAACAAAGTCTGGAGTAAATGGGAACATTAATTTAAAAACTTTTACTTATCATTTAACACTTTTTGTAACATAATTAAAAAAATTAGTCCTAAAAAAATCTCATTACCGCAACAGTCAGAAAACATCAACACTGACATATTTTCAAAATGACATGACAAACTGAAAGAACATAATTTGGAGATTCTGCACATGCATTTAAAATCAAAGTATTATGCTTCTATTAATTAAATTAACATTTAATAAGCATCTGTTGCGGTAATGATAATCAAAATGTCTTGTAAGCATTCTGACAAGACAATATTTCAAATTAACTGTAAAAAAAATTATCTTACCTGGTAGCCATCTTGAAGTAACTGGTCCATGTGCTTGGTCACTCAAAATCAAACTTTATTAAAATTCTGTATGTGTGCTTAAACTGTTCTCAAAAAGTGTTGCGAAGGATGAGAACATCAGGCATGGACACATCATTGTCCTAATTTTTCTTCATTATTATTATACATGAATATTCAGTAAATATTTTTCTGTCATCTAAAGTAGTCTAGCAAAACATCCATTTATTTTTTCCCTAATATTTTTGTGTTAATTTGATTAAATGACAACATAACGCATGTTCAAACACAGCCGGACACATTGCGGTAATGAGAATTTCAGCAGAAAATGAGATAAAATTTCCAATTATAAATTCTTATGTTGAAATCACACATTGTGCAAGGTAGAACACAGTATTTTGTTAATTCTGATGCTTTTTAATGTTACTATATTACACATTTTAAAGCTAAAATCATTAGTGCCGTGGTGTTTCAATGGTTTCGTGAGAATCACCCATCTACACATTAAGTGATTTTCTACTTTGATCCCTCTTTTCTATACAAGAAACTTAAATCCTTAGAGGAGTTTCTCAAATATATTTTATTATAAAAATTATATTTAATCCATTTAAAAGCAGTCGCCCTATGATGGTTCTATTTGCTGTTATCTGTAGGCTATTGGGTTAATACTTATTATACCACGGGGCTGTTGAATGCTTTATTCTGATTGGTTAAGAAATGTTCCAATGTTCCATGCGTTTCAATAAACGCACACCTAACCTGTCAAATGTTTTAAAATAACCAGAGCAATGTCTTAGCAATGTCTGTGGTACCCGCCTTGGGTGTGCATTATGTAAGGGTCCTGATCACACTGTCGGGGCTTATTTCCCAATAACTACCGGCTGCCTCTACATTATCCCGCTTATTACACGGCTACTTGCCACATAAGAAAAAAAACTGAACATGAATATGAATTTTAAACATTTTATTGGCATATTTGTTTTAAATTAACATTTTTATCCTTCCGCGAAACTTTGCACAGATGCATAAAATGATCGTAATACCTTATTAAGATCCGCTGCTTCATACTTGTCTGTCTCCATTTTTTCTCTTTTAGCCAGTCTTTGAAAAGTTTTAATCCCCATTCTGTATTTTTGTGTGTGTTGGCTTCGTAGCTGTCATGCTCTATTTTGTCAAGTTCAGTCTCAGTAAGCTGTCTGTGTCTTGTGGTGGTTGTCCAGTGTTTGTCACAAGATGGCGCCAAACAGACAGTAATCTTTATTGATCTTTATTGGGGCGGAGCGATTTTACTCGTGCAAGTAGTCCGGCTATGCGTTATTAATTTGGAGCGGTTATTATTTGAAAAGAACGAACCTGCAAATGTCTCAACTGACCAATCAGAATCAAGCATTCCAGAGAGCCGTGTAATAATTTCGGTTAATTTCATGGCCGGTCGTCAATTATTCTTAACTCCAACAGTCTGAAATTTAGACTGCGTTTAACAGGTAATCAGTTGTTTGGAGGTGTGAGTTTCAGTCCAGGAGATGTGCTGCAAAAACTGTTGAGCACAACACAATTATATGAGCTGATGAGCTTTTACAAATGTTAAAGGAATATTCCATTTTCTTAAAAGAAAAATCCAGATAATTTACTCACCACCATGTCATCCAAAATGTTGATGTCTTTCTTTGTTCAGTCGAGAAGAAATTATGTTTTTTGAGGAAAACATTGCAGGATTTTTCTCATTTTAATGGACTTTTATAGACACCAACAATTAATACTTAACTCAACACTTAACAGTTTTTTTCAACGGAGTTTCAAAGGACTATAAACAATCCCAAACGAAGCATAAGGGTTTTATCTAGCGAAACGATTGTCATATGCTCTTTTAAACCAAAACTTCTCGTCTAGGTCCGGTCCAGCGCGACCTAACGTAAATGCGTAGGGAGGTCACGTGTTACATATATAAAACGCAAATTTGCGGACCATTGTAAACAATAAACTGACACAAAGACATTAATTAGTATCAGTTGACATACAACAACGTAGGAGCGGTCCTCTTTCTCAACACTTGTAAACACTGGGGCGGAGTTTAGCGTTCGTCCTCTGTGACCTCTTGACGTGATGACATTTTGCATCGGGTCACGCTTAGCGCATCACGACTGGATCTAGACGAAAAGTTGTGCTTTAAAAGTGTATATTTGTTATTTTTATTGTCAAAAAGGACAATCGTTTTGCTAGATAAGACCCTTATGCCTCGTTTGGGATTGTTTATAGTCCTTTGAAACTCCGTTGAAAAAACTGTTAAGTGTTGAGTTAAGTATTAATTGTTGGTGTCTATTAAAGTCCATTAACATGAGAAAAATCCTGGAATGTTTTCCTCAAAAAACATCAACATTTTGGATGACATGGTGGTGAGTAAATTATCTGCATTTTTCTTTTAAGAAAATGGAATATTCCTTTAAGATGGTGGGATAGAGAGATAATCATGTCAGATACAAATAATGGTTTGTTAAGTGATGGAATGGCTGTTAAAAGCATGTTACAAGTACAGAAGGTACTGTAAGGCTGGAAGCAGGTGGAGGGAATCTGAAGGATAAATTGAAAGATGGATGGAGAGATGCAAGGTGGGATGTCAAAAATAGGAGTGCTGGTGGAGAGCAGGGTGAGGGTTTTGCTCTCTGGGTGATTGCCTGTCCCTGATATTGCTCCTCACCTTCAATGCTCTGCAGCCCCGGAGAAATTTCACCATGCACCCCAGATCTTCCCAATGACACCCTTTATCCCTTTTCCTGAAACATGTTCATCCTATATGCCCTGCGTTTGTTATTCTTCTGCCGTGGTGGTGGTGGTGGTGGTGAAGAAAATCGTATGGAATGCATGAGTTTTTTCCCCTTTTGTCACCTTTTCATCCTCCTCCGCGACTCGGATCCGGCTCGCCTACCTCAAAATGCTATCGGACCGCCGGCCCCCCGGTCTCCATATTGCTCTACATAGCTTGGCATAAATCACTTTGGCCCCAACCGCAAAGCACTCTTTTTCTCCATTGGACTCGCAGATTTAGTGGCATTTCAAATAGATAAACACAAGCAACATCTATCAACACAACAAAAAAGGGGCTTTAATCAAAGGGCCCTGGTCCTTGGTCTGCAGTGTCTCCATTTACCTTGAGATAAATCCATTGGGGTGACCAGCACTGCAGCGGGGGTCTGACAAATCACCCGCGTCAGCCTGCACTGTGCTGGAGCTTATTGGCCTTTCTCTAAGTGGTCTTACCCTTCACCGAAAAGGATGGTGCTTGTCAGACAAGGCCAGATTAAAACTAGACTAAAAGAAATGATTTGTTATTAGAGAACACCCACTGTGAATCTCTAAAAGGGAAACAAATATGTATGAGAGCCAGAAATTCGTATATGTGTGTGTGTGGGAATGCGTGCAAGAAAACATGGCACACGGGAGGAAAAAGAGTTATGGAGATGAGGCCGAGGTGTTAGGTCAGAGATATCTAAACCCAGGGACTAGAGTTTGTGTATATATTGAAATGCTACACGTTACATACAAATGCATTACTTAGAAGCATGTTGTATTCTGTATCTGTTGCATTTCTGGGTAGAAAACGGAAAGGGGGGAAATCTTTAGCGAGAAACTGAATGTTTTTGAGGGCTTTATAACATGTTACATTCTGGAATAGCCTACATGTGAATGGTTTGAAACAATACAATGAGGTAATTCATGTGCTATAGCAATTATTGAGCCATGGTGGGGAACGAACATTACATTTAACATAACACATTGAATTAGTCAAGAAATGAACAAAATTTTGTATCGTACTTTCCGGACTATAAGCCGCACCGGAGTATAAGCCGCATCATTTAAAAATGCGTCATTAAGACGAAATAACATATATAAGTCGCACTGGACTATACATCGCATTTATTTAGAAAATTCTTTCACAAAATCTAAGCCAAAGAACAGACATTTAATCTGGAAAGGCAAGTTATTTAACTAAACAATAGCAGACAGAACAGCAGGCTGAATAGATGTCTGTACGTTAAAGTAATATTATCAGTTATTTAAATGAACTTACCTGGAAGGTTGAATAGGCTAAATTAACCGAACAAGCCAACTAGCGTAAAGTTCGCATGCTCGTCATTCCACGTTACTGAATCCATTGAATTACATAAATACAGAAGCAGCATATGGCGGACTCTCACGGCTGTAGTCGGTAATGTTGTCTCTGGCCTCATAAATGTCCAAATTAATTCATACTGACTAAGACGCAGAACCAGCCAAGTTATGAAAAAAAATCGCGGCTGATAGAGCGAAACATACGGTATGTTACCTAACTACTTTTTACAGTAGCCACTTCATGTCAATAACCAACATGATTTCACAAATTACGTGAAATAGTCACAAAATATTTTGCAAATTTTTCCGCGGCATTGTCATGTATTGTTCGTGCCACAACTATCAGTTTCACGTATTGGTTACTCAACATTGTTTTTTCCTATTTTAAACCATTGTCACTTTGGTTTGGGATTAGATTTGCTGTTTGCGGTAGGACGTCACTTTAAGTATTGGTTTATATTATTTTTCGTATGCTTTTAAACCCATTGTCGCCTGATGTTAGGGTTAGAGTTGGGTTTGTGTAAGAATGTCATTTTATGTAATAGAAAGTCATTCTAACCCCAAACCGAAGCAGAAATACGTGACAATGACACGGAAAAATTAGCTAAATATTTCGTGACAATTTCACGTAATTTGTGAGGTCAGGTTGTCAAAAACATGTGTACCTACATGAATTAAATGGATACTATGGCAGGCCGTTTTGACTTTAATTCATTGAGTTCTTGATATCAACAATTGCAATTGTTACTAGTAGAAATTTAATTCCTGATATCAAGAATTAAAATTTTAACTAGTGAAAATTAAATTGTTGATATCAAGAACTCAATGAATAAAAGTCAAAACAGATTGCCATAGTGATACAGTAGTCCACTAGCCTGGGTTTCCCCATGCTGCCTTGCGCGCAAATATTTTACGCTGCAAGTCTAGCATGGAAACTATGGACCTTTTTTGCCCCTGAAATAGGTAACCAATCACAGAACGGGGAGGGGGCAGCAAGACGATGACGACGTCTATACGACACACCAAAGACGCTAAGTTACTTTTCAATGCAGCCTTAGACAGTGTTCTATGTAGTTTTGAACGCAAGTTTATTTAAAAAAAAAAAACTTTGGCGTTAAACAATTTCATATCCAAGAAGAAAGTTTGGATATGGCAAGACATGACAGCCACAGAGTTTTATAAGATCAACCTGCTAGGCATCGTCGTCGACGAAGTACAATTAACTTATGAATAATAAGTGGTATTTATTAATATCATATTGTCATTATGCCTGTAGCCTACCTACCGTTGTTGTCACAGTGCCCCCAAATTGTGTTGCTTTTCAATATCAATATACAGCTACCGGTTTAGTTGCATAGCTTTCAGCTGTGTGCATAAGTACCAATAAAAGCTGTTTACGTTTGAATTGATGTCACTCTACATACGTCATTTGGTATAATTGAAACGTTTGGCTACAGTATGAGCTACGTACAGACGCATTTGATAGACATTTGTAGCGCCCATTAAACGGCTCTGGGCATTTGTAAACCACGCCCCAAATACGAGAAAATGAGCGTATGGTTCCCAGACCTCGTCTCATTCTCTATGAGACAGGTCTGGTGTTAGCCAGGCTAGTAGTTCACCCAAAAGTGAAATTTCTGCCATAATTTACTCACTCTTATGTTGTTACAAACAGAAGCCCCATCATGCGTCTTATTTTTTCCAACTATGAAAGTCAGTGGGATCTCTGATTGGTTTGGTTACAAACATTTCGTAAAATATCTTCCTTCATGTTTATCAGAATAAAAAAATGTAAACCGGTTTGAAACAACATGAGCGTGAGCAAATGATGACAGGACTTTCATTTTTGGGTGAACCTTTTCTTTTAAAGGCACTGTACCGATACAACTCTGTACCTTGTAATGCACTGTAAGTCGCTTTGGAGAAAAGCGACTGCCAAATGCATAAATGTAAATGTTATGTTTTTGACAAATGTTGCCTTCAGTGCTCATTCTTGTGCATAGTTGACAGAAAACAAGACTGTCAGAATAATTTACACAAAAAACTAAGTCAGCACAGAGTCAATTTAAAGTATCTTCATGAAGCATTACAGCTTTTATGCACCAGTGCATCTTCATAGAAATTTTAGAGGGGGCATAGATCTACCCCAGAGCTGCCTCAACTTAAAGACTGATGGATCTACTGTATAGATCATATGCAGATTATAGCTCTCCCATACATGGTACTACATTATAGGGATGGGAGAGAGTTTGTTTTGTTTTGTTTGTTAGAGAATGCACTTTACAATAAGGTTGTATTTGTAAACATTAGTAAATGCATTTGCAGTAGTTTGTCCTCAATGCTGCCCACAAAAACTCCAAAGCTCCATCTGATCCCCCCAAACACCCCAATTTCTCATGTTCTGATGTTGTGCCAGTCTAAGTGTACCTGAAGACATGACGCCGTTCAGCAGCTACCAGCTTATGATAAAGAGTGTCACATGCAGCTGACCCATGGCTCATACTCGCACACAGCCTGAAGTAACATTAGTACAGTCATACTCTCAGGTTTTGGGAAGATGTTCATCAGAGGCCTATGATGGGAGAAGAGGGAAATGAGCAAAAGACAGTGAGAAAAAGAGAAAAGGTTATATTGACAGGACAGGTGAGAAAGAGGAGAGAAAAGAACAGAGTCGGGGGGAGAAAGAGAGAACCTGTCAGGCTAATGGCCCCTCGAGATTGGCTGTCTCTCTCTTTTTTCCAAAAGTAATCTCCACTAGCTCTAAGCAGGTGTACCAGGGCCTGCCACACCATAAATAAAATGGATTGGCAACTGAATAGGGAATCGCATATAAAGCAATAAAGCAATTTTCAATCACAGTCTGCTTGCCAGGCTTGACTCTCGGCTGTTGTAGACTTTAGTCAGTCCCAAGGTTATGGAAACAGTTAGTGAGACAGGGGCTACTCAGACCCCTTTCCCATAAACGCATGGACTAACACACGCAATGACATACTTCACAAGAAGCAGCATTGCCGCGCCATGCTACATAAAATTGACCTTGCCAGAGGTGTTGCCACCGGCCCTGCCACCAGAACGTATTACCGATTCACGAAGCTGGGGGTGTGAAATCACAATTTGTAAAAATTTCTTCCTATCATATTTTTAAATAACTCTTATGATTTAGCTGTCTAAGCAATGTAAGTTGTTAAGTGTTGCTTAAAGGTGCAGTGTGTAAATTTTAGCGGCATCCAGTGTTGTTTTTGGCAGCCCTTTAAGTTTTAGTCTTAAGGGGGTCGCACACTGGCCGCACAGCTCAGCGTCGCGCCGCGTCGAGTCGCTTCTAGGACAACTCGGAGGTATTGTAAACCGGAAGTGCACATTAAATAGCGCAAGCATCGTCAGATAGTGTCTACTTCAAAATGCAAAATATTCGTTAGCAGCCAATGTTAATCCTTAATGATTTGGGACAAATATTATTTAATTATGTATTGTTATTTAATGTTAAACTATGTGAGTGGCGCTGTGTGGCGCGATAGGGATTTGAGCAACTTCCTGAGTCACAGCTGGGTGGCACGGACAGGCGCCACCTGGCGGTGTCGGTGTGCGTATACTCGTAGAAAACAATGTGTTCATTTTGGTCTGTGTTTGGTCTGTGCGGCCAATGTGCGATCCCCTTGCGTCTTAGTCTTTTGGATGAAAATGCATTTTAGTTTTAGTCACATTTAAGTCACTTATAAACTTGATAGTTTTAGTCAAGTTTTAGTCGACGAAAACACAAAAATGTTTTAGTCAAGTTTAAGTGAATTTTAGTAAAAAAAATAGTCTTTAACAAATTAATTTAGGTTAAAAAGTATTGGAAATGGGCTTACCTTTGACAAGTAGATACATGTAAAACCATAAAGGAATAGTCTACTCATTTTCAATATTAAAATATGTTATTACCTTAACTAAGAATTGTTGATACATCCCTCTATCATCTGTGTGCGTGCACGTAAGCGCTGGAGCGCGCTGCGACGCTTCGATAGCATTTAGCTTAGCCCCATTCATTCAATGGTACCAATCAGAGATAAAGTTAGAAGTGACCAAACACATCAACGTTTTTCCTATTAAAGACGAGTTTTGTTAAGACGAGTTAAGACGAGAGGCAAGTTTGGTGGTACAAAATAAAACGTAGCGCTTTTCTAAGTGGATTTAAAAGAGGAACTATATTTTATGGCGTAATAGCACTTTTGGGAGTACTTCGACTCTCCTGAAAAGTCCGCTCCCCTTCTCACTCTCATAATGGGAGAGGGAGGGTGTTACTGCGCCGAGTCGAAGTACTCCCAAAAGTGCTATTACGCCATAAAATATAGTTCCTCTTTTAAATCCGCTTAGAAAAGCGCTTACGTGCACGCACACAGATGATAGAGGGATGTATCAACAATTCTTAGTTAAGGTAATAACATATTTTAATATTGAAAATGAGTAGACTATTCCTTTAAGCTTACCATGAAATGTGTCACAAGCCGAGGCCTGCTCGAGGTTGGTGGTATTCTTCCCACCTAGTTTGTGGCCACATTTACCGTCGTCTCCCAATATGCATTCCGTTTTTCTTACTGATGGATTATACTGAAAGTATGTCCATAAATAATCTCGTCGTTTCCGTTTATTGGCGTCATCGCCATGGTCCTTCGAACTCGCCACAGCCGCAGGTGTGTTATTGTTGTGTGAAATCTGGTGCGCATGCGCGGCATGGCAGCAGCCGGGTAGTGGGCGTCCCAAAACAGGATAGGAAGCGGCAGCATTGCTGATATTTTTTAGATAAAAACAGATTTCACGCAAAATAGGCAGAAATGACATGCATTGTGAACGTCAGACTTATAATCGTTTTCGTTCCGTCTCGTCTCGTCAACGAAAACTCAAAAGCGTCTCGTCATGTTTTCGTCACTTTAGAGCCATTATTAGCTAGTCATCATCGCGTTATCATCATAAAAATAATTTCGTTATCGTCATCGTTGACAAAAACAACACTGGCACCATCTACTGGTGAGGTTGCGAATTGCAAGTCCACAGTTCACCGGAACGCATAGAGCAGCTACGGTAGCCCCCACAGGACGAACATGTAATAGTCAGAGACAACTTAGTACAGAAAGTTTGTTCGTTAAGGGCTGTTGTAGAAACATGGTGGCACAAAATGGCGACTTCCAAGTCAGGAGACCCGCGGTGTATGTAGATTAAATGGCTCATTCTAAGATAATAATAACATAACGGTTCATTATGAAGGGTCTTTATACACCACTGATAATAGTTTTGTATATTATATTGATTTCTGTCAAGAGATTCTTCTAAAAGTTACACACTGCACCTTTAAGTGTTCAAATACTTTTTGGGGATGTACAAAACGTTAAAAGTAAAAACATAGAAGGGATGTAATAATGTAACGGAGTCAAAGGATGTAAAACTTCTTACATATTCTTAAATTAATCATGCAAAACGTATGATTATCATAAAAAAACAATAATGAAATCCCACCCCTACCCCAACATCACAGGGGTCAGGGCAAATCGTACAAAAATGTATGAATATGGTCGTACAAATTAATACGAATTAGCCGTCTTATAAAATACGTACAAATTGACATGAGATAGCATTGGTTTGACAGTTAAGCAGTCAAATAAATGTTGTTGATGTGACTGGTTTCTGGTTTGCGAGTTAGGTTAGACGGTGCAGTGTATAGGTGTGTTGTTAACAGGTCTAACCCACTGTGAGCCCAGCTGTGTTTTCTCTGAGTGTGCAGGTATGCGTGTTGTGCTCAGAGGCCAGACAGTGATAAAAGGCCTTGCTCCCCGGACCCCCGACTAACCCAGCTGTGACAAATAGTTCCCCTCGTACTCCTCTCATCATCGCTCTCAACCCTGGGCGTGAATTTCTTTGGCAAACAGCTAGATTGGATGGGCAAATGTTTAGTCAGCTTCGAAAGAGTGTTTGGTCTGAATATTTTTAAGCAAATGTTTACACAGTTGTTTCGACTGTCTGTTTTAACTTTCCTTCGCAAGATTTTTTTTCATTCATGTGGAAGAGCTTTCGCACTTGACATGCCTTTCTAAAGAGATCCTGAATGAAGGTTTTATTGCTGTTTTCTTTTTGTAGTACAGGGGACTTTACTGAGTTCCCAAATATGTTTCATTCAGGTACAGTATTAGCTTTGTCGCAGATGTTCACACATAAAAAGAATATTATTAAATAAGAAATATTAAACAGACCTATTGGGATATGGGGGTTTCAGGTATTTAAATTATTTGTAAACACCCTTCAGACTATTTTAAGATGTTTAGGTGATATTTTTATAAGACTATTGTTTCAGTAACTTGTTTCTAACAGATGTTTTGCTAAAGCAATAATTTTTATAGCATATCAGTTTTATACACTAACTTTTTAGGTTGTTCCATTCCACGGTTGCGGCAAATATAGACAAACTCAATTATAGGGTTAAAATTAGCAATTTTCTTGTTTAATTTAAACCCAACAATTTTGATTCAGCATTTTAATTAATATTAATAAATACATAAATATTTAATATTATGATTAAAGTGGAAATGAAGCAGTTAGTCAAGTTTACAATTTTTTGTAAACTGATTTTCACTTTAACAAAAAAGTATAACAAACATGATTAATGTAACCATTTTAAAGAAAAATTATGTTTTATTATAGCGTTTAGAGCAAAGGTGCCACCATCTTGCAATACCACAGCGTGTGACATCGTAAGCATTTCCTTAAAGGGGACATTCCATGAAAATCAGACTTTTTCCATGTTTAAGTGCTATAATCGGGTCCCCAGTGCTTCTACCAACCCAGAAAACATGAAAAATAGCAACCCTGTTACTTTGTTTTGGGAAGGCTCTCTCTGCAAGCATGTGAATATGTCATTTAGATTTCGCTAACGTTACCCCTATGACATAGTAAAGGGATCTTATTATAAAGACCAAAAAGTCTTTATTTTTATTCCACAATGTTCCCTATCTGCTGATAAACATGTATTTAGTATGCATAAAACAGATGATTGACTATTTAAACTTGTTCAAATATATAATGCTGAACATCGCTTACTAACTTCTTTCGTGAGAGAATCTCCCTCTTGATGTTCTGTCTTGTCTACAGTGTGAGCTCTTGAGACTCCGCCCACCTGAGCAGCTCATTTGAATTTAAAGGGATACACACAAAAACGGTGCATTTTTGCTCAGACCCATAAAGTGCCTATTTTAACATGCCACAATAAATTACCTATATGGTATTTTAAGCTAAAGCTTCACATATGAACGTCTTATGGAATGTCCTCTTTAATTTTTAAACATGCTTTTTGAATGAAGGAAGACGAACTTGAAAGGACTATTGAGACGAAGGGCCAGATATACTAAACGGGACAAATTAGCGTGAGAGCACAATAAAAAATAAGAATGCAGATGGGAGTGCGGGTTATTTAGTAAAAAAGCGCAAATTAGATAACACAGGCGCAACAGCTGATTTCCATCTTGACCAACACAATCTACTAAGAGCAGTGCAAATTAGTTCAGGGGCGCAAATAAGCAGAGCTGATCTTACGTATGGTGGCACAAAATAAAACGTGGTGATTTTTAAGCGGATAAAAATGAGAACTATATTATATGGTGGAAGAGCACTTAGTTTGCACCACTTCTACCTCGGGTGCAGTAATATTGACGGAAGTTTGTCAGGAGTGATGATACAAAATAGTGCCACTATACTTACTCGTGTTACCACTCATGTAACAGTCTTTAAATAGGGAAAACATGGAAGTGTTTGGTGGTTTCTAAATTCATCCCTGTTTGGATCCTAAGGAATGAATGGGGCTAGGCTAAATGCTAACACATTCACAACACACGCATTGAAAAAAGATAGGTATTTATTAATTTCTCTAAGTTGAGGTAAGAACATAGTAAAATATTGAAAACGGTGGTGTTTTCCTTTAATCGTGTTTATTGCAATCAGTTTGGTAAATATTGTAAACTTGACTGGCTTCATTTCCACTTTAAATAATGCATACATATTTCAAAAGTGTCAGGAATATTTTGGAGTATTTCCAAGGTCAAAAGATTAATCTCCAAAAGTTCCAGAATTGAAACGCACACACAAACGCAGAAACAATTGCAAAGAGAAGCATTTCACATATCTTCAACTGGCAAGGTTGTTTGTGCTACAACCTTCAAATAATTTACAGCTGGTGAAACGCGCACTGTTAGCCACAGAAGTGTCTTTAAATCTTTCCTTTCAAAGTCAAACGTCAGATAAAGCACAGAGAAATAATGTTTATTTTCCACTCCGTGTCCACTCTTCGCCATAGACCACATCAGCGTTGTAGTAGTAGCTCCTTCGTTCGGCCTAGACTGCAATGTTTTTAGGTGCCATAAAATTTGTTCGGAACGTTTAAAAATATTACCAGAATCACATTTCAGCTTAAGTGCAACTACAGCATTTGGTAAAGGTCTTGAGAAGAGTTGCATAGCGCTTTTTGGGATGTTTCATTGCATACCGTGACTAGAGGTTAAGGTCACCATAAGGTAATTGGGAGAGTGTACTGTTCTACCCAAAATGGACCTGCTGGAATATCTGCAGGGGCGCTTGGAGATGCGTCTCTTTGTAATGAGCTGTGAAGAGCAGGATTCAAAAGTCCGGACAACCCACAAATTATCCCATAAAATCATCTTAGGTCCCTCTTTGTTTATTTGATGGCATTTTTCAATAGTGTCACTGAAAATATGCAAGATGTTATGTTACACCCTATTGATTACCTGTGTTAATTAAAATTTTAATTAAAGTTTTTTATGGCGCGCGTTTGCTCTTGTGATAATAGTATGAGAAAGAGCGCGGGGTCTATAAATTGAGGCTTTATTTGCGAGCAGCAGCCATCAACAAATACAACAGTGTACATAAAATTTTACTAACATTGATTCTGAAAATATTAATGTTACTTTAACATCTGAGATGTATTATTCAATTTAAAACTACAAAGCATAAAATCCAGGAGCTATAAGTCAGTTAATGAAGAGGAAAAGTCCATTACGAACCTATCAAAATCTGGATCATCTGATTCACATAAGTGCCTTGGATTATAACCAGAATCATTTACCTCCGCTGCTAGAGGCTTTTTACAGTAATACACACTCGCCGGTGAACCTTGCATGTTATGGAATGGATGGCTAGTTAGACAGATGAATGGAGGCGCGCGGTCTTTGATTAAATGTATTGTCATTTCACATCCATTTCCTTCACATCGCCAAGCGTAATGTCATATTCTGCCGTACGTAAAGAAAAGCTGTCTGGTTATTAAATTAGGGTTGGGAGAGCGAGGCCACACAGTATCAGTTTCAGTGCACGGCCCTGTTATTACTCGTTTTCACGTTGCTAATTTATTTGAGCCTAATCGCTTGAAATATTAAAAACAACCGCATCTAATTTTCTAGGATAAACAGTTTCCTCAGGACCACTGACGTAAAGAGAAACAAAGAGAGAGAAAAAAGGAGGAGGATGAAGGAAAAAGTCCCTTTCTGTTTAGATTTAGTAACTTAACAGAACTGTCAGTTAGTTAACCATAAGGGGTTCAAACCGTTTTAATGAAAGTAGATTGATGTGAGGCTGGAAGGTATGCTAGAGGCTCCTGCTTGGAACCCTGGGACTCTCCGGACATCTCCTCCTCCACTCGGCACTCGGCACAAAAAAGAACAGTTGGGACTAATGTGCCTTCTTTGGGATGACACCACGGGGACATCATTCTCCTGCAATGGCCAGCCAGCCCACTGGGGACTCTGTAATGTGTACGCCATTGTTGGGTCAGTGATGATGCCACTGCATGTTGTTTTAAGGGCTTAAACCTTCCCAAAGAGCCTATTGTCTGAGGATCCTACCCTCAGCTGTCTTCTGCCCTGGGGTAATGCTGGACAAGATGGATTGTTTAAAAGCCCTGAGTGTTATGGTGATGATAGACTCATAAGTCTGTTATGTCCTAATGGAAAGATATTCCGATTCTTTTGGAAATTTTGTGTGATTATATGCTGTGTATGCATCATATGTGAGTCGATTTTTGGTTTTCTGTCCCTCATAAACATCTCCTAAGATGTGACACCGTAATAATAGGCCATAAGGACTTCAATCAGTGATTCAGCTCTTGGTTTGTGGTTTTTATGACCAGTCCCATATTCACAATACCGTGTGGTTCAAAAGGGCACGGCCCTTTCACCTCTAACACATCGTCTCATACGTTCTTTAATCGAATAACCATGTAAGACTTCATTCTCGTGCTTTAGGCGTAATATATTGATTTCATATTTATTTTCTATGTTCTTATGCCAACAAATCTTCCGAGGAACTTGTTCTTAGCCTTGTAATCCTAGATTTATGTGTCATTTCTCCTGTAGGACAAACCTGTTCAATATTTCAAAACACTCGGACGTTTCTTAGACCTAAATAAGCATGGATTTGTTGTCCGGGCTTTGTCAAAGGTCAAAAGCAAGAAGGGTCCTTTGACAGCCATTAAAAACTAAACCGCAAAACTTGCTACACCTCCTCTAGTGTGCAGTGATTAGGGAATATCTATTATAAAGCAAGTAAAAAATGGTCGCCGGCGCTGTTACAAAATAAGGTGATTCATAACAGGCTAAAAGGTCATGTCAAAATGGCATGTTAGTATTTCACTTTAACTTTGATTAAAGATTTTTGGAAAAGATGGGAAAAACGACTCAATAGCGGGAGCAACCCTCCCTCTTCTCCGGTGCTCTGCTTCTATATTTTCTGCAAAAATCGATAAGGTGGGAACTAAAGAACCTATTGCTACTCAGTCAAAGCACATGCTGAATTCATCCATCCTTCTCCTCTCAAAGTGGCACCAAAGCTTTCCTTACCACACAATTACAGCTCACGTTCTCCCCTGCTCTGACATTTCATAAGACATTTCTACCCATCATTATACTTAATTGCAGTGTTTCCTAATTTTTTTAAATAATTTTTTCATAATCATTATTTATGCGATCACATTACATGCTATTATACCACGGACTGCTGAATGCTTTATTCCGATTGGCTGAGAAATGTTCCATGGGTGTTGATTATTTTTCTGTAAACCGCACACATAACTTGTTAAATATCTTAAAAATTGGCACCAATGTTATGTTTGTGGTAACTGGAATATTTGACTTTGGTCCTTTGAATCTCCTGTGGACTGGTGTTGAAAATTAGCATGCATGCTAAAACACTTAAAGGATTACCGGTAGTCTATTTTCTTAAAAAAACAAAAAATCCAGATAATTTACTCACCACCATGTCATCCAAAATGTTTTTGTCCCCCTTCGTTCAGTCGAGAAGAAACCATGTTTCTTGAGGAAAACATTCCAGGATTCCTCTCACTCCAATGGACTCCAATGGACCCCAACACTCAACAGTTTCAATGCAGTTTAAAATTGCAGTTCCAAAGGACTCCAAACGATCCCAAACGAGGCACAAGGGTCTTATTTAGCGAAACGATTGTCATTTTTGGCAAGAAAATTAAAAAATATGCACTCTTAAACCACAACTTCTCGTCTTCCTCTGGTCCTGTGACGCACCACCGCGACCTCGAGTAATACGTCATCACGTCAAGAGGTCACGGAGAACGTATGCGATTGCATTACAGTTTTTCTCAGTCGTTTTGGTAAATTTCTTGAATCATACTCACAAAGTGCATTTCTCAAAACAATTCGTACAAATAGCAAAACACCATGGAGTACCTGCCAAAGCCACTCTCTTACTCAAAATACTTAGTTCATCTCTCAAAAGTAAATATCTGTGTCAATGAACATGTCAGTGCCATCAGAATGACAAGTCATTGTGTCATAGCGTACGGATAAGACAGTCAAATTGTTTAGTCATGTTGTCAATATAACAGTTTACACTGAAGTACTGTCCTGATGTAAACTATGACTAAAGTTTTTATGACAATTATTGTAAATTGTAAGTTACACCTTAGTGTAAGTTATGCGGGAGTTTGATTGCAAGAGACTGGACAAAATTTACATTTAAGCTTTTACCGTTTGTACTGTAATTAGTTGACAGAACATGTCATTGCAATACAGAAAGGAAAAGACAGCACTGCATAACATAAAGAAAAAAAGTAGAAATGTGAACATGAGACAATATCTTTAGGGAAAACTGTACATGCAGTGCTGTAGGAATTGCACTGAAGTCTTCCTATACCGCCTGACCCGGCAAGCATGTTTGGCTAAAACAAGGATAAATTTGGGCAGCCAGTAAAAGTCTACAGTTTTTCTCAGTCGCTCCGGTACACTTCTCGAATCATACTCACAATTTGCAAAACAGTAAGTGCATTTCTCACAACAATTTGTACAAATAGCAAAACATCATGGATAACCTGCAAAAGCCACTCTTTTACTCAAAATACTTAGTTCATCTCTCAAAATTAAATATCTGTGTCAATGAACATGTCAGTGCCATCAGAATAACAAGTTATTGTGTCATTGTGTACGGATAAGACAGTCAAATTGTTTAGTCATGTTGTCAATATAACAGTTTACTCTGAAGTGATGTTCTGATGTAAACTATGGCTACAGTTTTGACGACAAGTATTGTAAATTGTAAGTTACACTTAGTATAAGTTATGTGTAAGTTTGATTGCAAGAGACTTGACAAAATTTACATTTACGCTTTTACTGTTTGTACTGTAATTTGTTGAAAGACCATGTCATTGCCATAATGTAGACCATGATAATGTAGGAAAAAGCAGATAATTGTACATAATTGTACATAATCATTTGCATGGATGTACCAAAGCATTTGCAACTTGTTCAAAGAAATGAGAAACTGCTTTTTTGATGTGCACAAGTGACACAACGATGTGAGAATTGAGTAGTTTTGAGAAATTCAATTCTGATCTGAGAATTGTACTAAAGCGACTGAGAAAAACTGTAAAAATCTGCCAAAGGCATAAATGTAAATAATTAAATCCATTAATGTAATCTAATGTAATGTAATGAGAGAGAGAGAGAGAGAGAGAGAGAGAGAGAGAGAGAGAGAGAGAGAGAGAAAGAGAGAGGACAATAAATGGCAAAATTATGACTTTAACCGACTTTAGATAGATAGATAGATAGATAGATAGATCGATAGATGGATAGATAGATAGATAGATAGATAGATAGATAGATAGATAGATAGATAGATAGATAGATAGATAGATAGATAGATAGATAGATAGATAGATAGATAGATAGAGACATAGATGATAGATAGATAGATAGATAGATAGATAGATAATTTAACGGTACACAATCTATTATTTGGTTTAATTAGGTGTGATAGAGATAATAGTAAACTAGCAACGTTACCAGCTAACAAAATATAAATGTAATGCTATATAAATCTGAAAAAGGTAACATTTTATTTAAAATTGACATTTGTGTTTTCCTTGCAATTTATTCATCCAAAATATTTGATGCTTCCT
Organism: Misgurnus anguillicaudatus; assembly: GCF_027580225.2. Classification (NCBI taxonomy): domain Eukaryota; kingdom Metazoa; phylum Chordata; class Actinopteri; order Cypriniformes; family Cobitidae; genus Misgurnus; species Misgurnus anguillicaudatus. Next base: position 7,910,939 of record NC_073344.2, read on the forward strand.
TTCACTTTTGATGAAAGCGTTTGCTAAATAAATACATTTAAATCTAAAAGCTTTTCAAGTCAATCAAGTTACTGCAGGTCTACAAAAAATCTGCTAGATATTTTTCACAATAGCTCTTGGTCTTAAAATGCTTTACACACACAGAGTTCATATGCCAGCTTCCATATAATGTCCTATGAGACCACTAGAGTCAGATGAATATGTGTCCCCAACAGTAAGCGTGTAGCCCTGTTTGCTGCCTGATAGACAGTAATATGAATGTAACTGTATGGAGACTCAGGGGACTCCGGTCGCAAGCTGCAATTACTGCTGGCCCGGCGTAATGGGAAACAAATTTGCAGGAATATTGCCGGCCATTCATCTTTATTTACACAGCCGATAATGAGGGCCTGTGTTAATCTGGCTCTGCGGATTCTCCCCACACAGAATGCCGTACTGGTTTAAGAATTCCGTAGCCTGAGGGAAAAATCAGTCGCTCGGTCCTCTGGTCTCTCTCATATTGATCAGCTCCGGAGCTGGATGGATCTTTTTTACAACTCTGCCACCTAATACTTGGAAAACTCAATTCTGGATGGAGGAACAAAGGGCTTTTGTTTGTCATGCCCACTGAGAGTTATGACTGAAAATGTAGATATACTGTTTAACAAGGCATTTGAATGTGCCTTTTTGGGTAATATTTTTAGCTCCCTGCCCGCTTCTGTGTACAAAGACGGCTGGAGATTAGACTGTTCTGTGTTTTGAAATATGTGCTCATAAATTGTCTGTTCACACATGTTCGCTGTCAGAACATTGCCTTTCCTCGCTGTCTGCTGGGTTGAAGCACGATCAGTCACCTAGCATGTTGATGAGGATATGAATATTATTATGTGTTTTATAATATAAGCATTATTTTATGAGGACGGAAGCTATTCCTCAACCATGTAAAACATCCATCAATACAAATCTACTGAAGATATTAGTGCTTTCTTCTTTTGCAGATGTATTCAAATTAAATGCAACATTGCAACATACATTTTAAACCTTTAAAGGGAACATATCATGGAAATCTAACTTTTTTCATGTTTGAGTGCTATAATTGGGTCCCCAGTGCTTCTATCAACCTAGAAAATGTGTAAAAGATCAACCCAGTAACTTAGTTTTGGTAAACCATTCTGTGCAAGCATGCGAAAAAATAGGTCATTGATATTTGCCCCCCTTGTGATGTCAGCATTATCCACAAATGTAAATGGAAAGTGATGCTGTAAAAACAAAACAAAAAAAATGTATAATCTATCATATCACTTTAGTTTTAGATTTAAAGGTCCAGTGTGGGTTTTGTTGCGGCATCTAGCAGTGAGATTTCGAATTGCAACCAACGGTTCAGTCCACAGCTCACCCCTCAATTTCAAAATGCATAGAGAATCTATGGTAGCCACCACTGGACAAACATGTCATCGTCTGAGGCAATGTAGGGTAGTTTGTCCGTTTAGTCCTATACTGTAAAAACATGCCGGCAATTTTCATGTAAGGAGACCCGCGGTGCATGTAGATAAGAACGACTTATTCTAAGATAATAAAAACAATACATTTCATTATTTAAGCCAGGTCTTTATACACCACCAATAATACAGTCAGGTATATTATATTGCATTTCTGTTCCTAAGTGCCACATTGCTTTGACCTCACAGCTCCAATACCTTAAGATTCCATTAAGCCGTCCAAAAATATATTATACTGCATACAGGATCTTTGAGGTGGATGGTAAAGCATGGGGTTTCATTGCATCGCCTGCATACTTCTCTCTAAATGAGATGTCCATAGGACAATACGATCCCCCACCGTCACACCGCATGTTTCCTCTCATGCCAATTAGATTCTGTGATATACTCACAGCTTATCCATGAATGCCTCTGGAGTTACTGCTCGACTCTGCTTCCACTACCAGTATGTATTCTACCTCCATATAGACAGGACACTAATAACTAGAGGGTGTTTCTGGATCAATGCATGACAATTTTTTATAAATTAGAAGAAATGTGCTTCACTGAGTATATAGACGGTTTCAGCAGTAACAACATAAACAAGCGGCTGTCGTGGTCCGCACGTTACTTCCGGTAACTCCGCTTTCATTAAAAAAAAACGAAACCGGAAGTAAAGTTCCAGGCGTGTATCGCGTCAGCGCACGTGCGTCCGATGAAACCGTCTATAGAGAAATGTAGAAAATAGTGTATTAATCATGTCAGTAAACACATAATAATTTATAAGAAGATATTAACATTGTATGTTCTTAGAATTAAAGATACAAAAGCTGTCAGTGGTGGTACCCTTTTAAAAAGAAGAACTTTGTACCTAAAAAGTGCATATTAGTACCTAAAATGTATATATCTTTACCTAAATGGTACATATTATGACCTTTCAAAAGGGTACCACCCCAGTAACTGCTTTTGGGCCATTTTTTCTGAGAGCGTAAACACAGCATGGTTCTACACAGTGAGATTTTGAATAGTACTACTAATTTTAATCAATTCTAATACCATTGCTTTCCTAGATGAATCACTGTATGTATGTAAATGTAATTCTGTGTAAATAATTCTGTTTTGCATTTTCTAAATTTTCTGATTTGTTTCTAATTACGAACAATCTGAATCAGTTGAATTGAAAAATGTACAGTACTGTGCAAATGTCTTAGGCCGCCACCACCAGACTAGTTGTTTTAGAAGTTTTAATGTCTATCCATATTTATTTTTCCAATCTAATTTATTACAGACAGAAAATACAAGAAATATGTACTAAAAATAAATTTTCAGGACTAAATGTCTACTTTTAGGCATCGTCTGTGTTTAGTGTGACCTCTCTTGGCACTAAACACATCTTGAGAGTTTTTGAGCAGAATGAAGCAAAAAGACTAATTTCTTTAAAATTAGAAATTAGGATTTAATTTTATTTAGGTTTAAGAGATCCTGCAGTTTCCTGCTATTGCTCAAGTGGAAGGGGAGTTTACCCTAAAAACTTGACACATCAGTTTAGATTTTTATACAGTTTTTAATATACAAATATATACACATATTTTCTGGTTGAATTTTATTAAAGATACTGTGAAACAATTATATATGATCACTATAACATTGCAAAAACAACAAATTCAATTCTGGGATGGTGCCTAATAATTTTGCACAGTACTGTACATAAATATGAGTTTATTTGTATGCTTTATCTTTTAAAGACAGTGTGCTCTCAAACAGTCTGACCTTTAATACAAAGGAGGCAATGTCCCAAATTTAATAAGTGTTTTTAAAATATTTCCTATTTTTTAATTTAATAATGTTCCTTTTTTTCTGTACATTATAAGTCCCAGTGGCCGGTTGCATAAACATAGCCGTGAAGTTTAGTCTTTAGCACGAGTCTGACTAACTAGCAGTTAGTTGGGACTAATCAGCAGAGGTGGACACTTCTTAAGTATTTTTACTTTCTACATAAAAGTAAATTTTAAAGTATTTGTATTTTATCAGTGTTTTTCTTTGGAAAACATACATTCCAAAGCATATTATCATAATTTTTTCTCCACTACAGTTTTGGTTTATAATTAATATTTAAGTACATTATACATCTAGTATTTTTTTTTACTTTTACTTAAGTAAAAAGTACTTTTGTGCTTTTGTACACAATTTTCATGTAATTAGGTATTAAATAAATTGTAATATCCACTATAAAAGGAATGCACAGTATGATTCTATGCTTTAGAATATAGTGAAAATTTTTTAGTAAAGTCAAGTAAATTTTCCCAGGACAAACACTCAGATGCTTGGAAAATTTACTTAAAATACTCAAGTAGTTTCCGTCTCTGCTAATCAGTCTACTACAATTTAAATTTAAATGAGACCAATCTACCTTTTATGCAACAAAAACAGTTATCATCAGTCTTGAAGTAAAAAAATACATGACTGACTTTCAAGACTAGTTTTAGAAGCAACCGGCCACAGATTTTAATTGTGATTTTGCTGTATTTAATAGATTTTAAAGATTAAACAACAAAATTGACTTCACGTTAGAACCCTGGTACTTAAACATGACTTTTAAATCAAATTAAAGCACATGGGACAGTTTTTAAATCCTGCATTATAAAAAAATGCAGTCAATTCAAAATACTATTTTAAGTTTTGACCTGTGAATAGTGGACATAACTTATAAAAACAGTTGAAGTTGTTGAACTTAGTAACATAAAAATATATGTTGATTTGACAAAAATGCTGAATTTTTTTACAGTGTATCTAACAACATTTATTGAATAAAATCAATGGGGTGATATCATTTGGTTTACGGAGTTAAAATTCAGACTTGTTGTAGACATGTAGGCTTATTACCCTCCATCTCACAAGCGCCCCTCTCTGGTCATCTCCTTGCCTTATATCCCATGACAGGCGAAAGAACAGTCACCTTGGAAAACAAAAGGTAATAGTTGTTAATCACTTTAATGAGGCATGACAACATCACTGTCCATTCCTCACCCACAGCAAGGGAGCGTGATAGACCCAAACTAGATTAGTGATTAACTGTGTTTGTGGCACATTATATTTAGTGGCAGGGGCAGCACAAAAGTGTAGCGTCCCAGTGGCCTCCACCTCCTGCTGGCCACGGATGCCCTGGAAGCTGGAGACATGGCTGGGACGGTTAACGAAGAGAGAGATGGGGGATGTCACCAGGCCCCTAGAGGGAAGTAGCCGTGTCCTGTCTGGATTCCCCACCGAGCTGCAAAATGAACAAGCCGGCATGCACCTGAGCAGGCCTGGAAGCGGCCTCGGGCGCTAAGGAGCTGTAGCTTAGCTTTCCTCACCTCTCCCTACCAAGCTATAGGCTCTGACACACATAAGGGCTAGCGCAAATCAAACCCACTACCTATAAATTACCACTTTAAATCCTTCTTCAACTCTCCCTCCCTAATTCTCTCTCTTACTCCTCGTGTCTCTACCCATACGGACTCCCAATGCAGTATAAACTTGGCTGTCACATGGGTTTTTGTGATGTGGCAAACTAACAGCTTGACAAATGCATAGGGTGGCGGAGCAACGTGGTCCCCCACCCGCACTTTTCCCCGAGCCCGACGGGTATGCGGGGAAATGGGCACACTGTGACTTTCTCAAGGATAATGAGCTACTGAACGATGGCTAAAATGTTGCCGTCAACCTGCCCTTCTGCTACCAGCTAATTAGATAATTAGCAAGGTCCTAATTATGGGATCAAGGTGCAGGGAAACAATTAGCACGAAGTATTGCCACATAAAACGGAAATTTACGTTCTGCCAGAGTGTATTTAATTTTCTTCTCGCAAGCACAAGTGCAAATCTTCTTCGAAATATCGCCTTCCTTTCACCAAGTCGTTATAATGTAGCAGATTGATGATGTAATTTGTTAAAGGTTAATTTTGTTATCAACTTTTTACATGAAATATGTTTGGAAATACCGTGACCCGTTGTATTTGTAAATAATGATTAAAGTGCAATACCCTTTTTCAGTCTCATTCATTTTACATTACTGCTTCTGCCATTCTGACAAAGACAAAAAAGAGAGAGCACAAAAGGAAAAAACGAAGACAAGCACATAACCGCATGCTCCCGTAAATACAAAACACAGATGAGAGAGAATGAGAGAGCGAGCGAGGGTGAGAAAATTGAGCCTAACAGCCTGATTCTTAACTATTATTTATCCATTATGGAGAGCGAATGGAGCCCGGGTGCTGCTCAGCGGTAGAGAATTAGAAAAGATTTGTGAGCATTGCTAGTCTCTGTCCTCCCATCCGCAGCCTGTTCGGCTCCCAGGGGCCGCCGCCGTGCCGCTGCCTCAGCTTGTCTGATCATTTATCCATAATTAGAAAATTAATATTTTAGATGGAGCTATGATGAACCCATTATGGTGATGGGCCCCGATATCAATTATAACTTCAATTTCAATTTCACTTACAGCCCCGGCAAATAGAGCCGGCTGCTGCCGAGAACCGTGATGGGCCCGGCGCTCGCGAAGCGTGACGAATACAGATCGCTGCACATTAGGATGAGCAATTATTTGAACATGTATAAAAACTATTTACAAGCAATGTAATTGACCGGGGTCAGAAGGAGATGCCGGGCAAAGAAAGAATAAAGAGAGAAATGGACAGGTTGACAAATTTTTGCTCTGTAGCAACAGAAAGATTTATTAATTTCTGCAGCTGTAATTGAATTTTTGAAAGGTTCTTGTTCTCCTCGTCACTCGGTTCGTGCCGCACTGACCTCTCGCAGACCTCCGGAACCTCGGAGGTTGGTGGATTCTCCTGCATGGAAAACTTTTGGAAGGGAAAATGTTAAAATGGTATATAAATTAGAGGAAAAATATATGTTTAAAAAATAGAAAAGGAAAATAAATAAACAATCTGAGAGATATCAGAAGGTATAAATCTATATAATGAGATATATAATGTATAGTTTTTTTATACCCATTTGTTTATCTCTGAATGATTCCCAACATTTCTTTAATGAAAATTAATATTTAAAAAAATATTAGCCACTGAAGGGGAGGATTTTTATATAATCTGATTCACTGTTTTCATGTCTCACTACAAATATATTGTGTCTCCTGCTTTAATTGGTCTAATTTTAAAAAATTAGACAGCGTGATTTAGCCCCACTTATTATTTACTCATATTTAATAACACACTGCTTATTGCTCAGAGGCATGCCATGGCTTCTCATTCATCAATGGGATTTGGCAACGGAGACTGAATATCCCTTGTAAAGGTTTATTGTGTGAGGCAGCTTTGCTCTCAGAGGGGGACTGATGTTGCTCTTTAGCGGACAAATCCCCCGTTTCTATCCAAATGTCCCCCACCTGGGGCCACGAGGAGCCATATAACCCCCCCAAACGCGACACACACACACACATACACGCACACAGGCTCTTGTGCATTTGGCAGCCCGATACATGCACCTTGTTTTGCACATGTCAGTTTAATTGTTCACTGTCAGGGGCAGAGCAGCGGATAACAAGCTTAGCAAATGATGTCTGCTGTTGCTACACATTGATTAATATTTTACATGTTATTATCCTCTGTCCATTACAACAGCAAATTAAACTATAAATCACCCCTTCTGCCGGTGTCACCCAATCATAAATCGTCCCTCTTTTCCAGCCTGCGCTCGCCGCGGCGAGATGGCGCGCAAGGTCCCTCTCTTTCTCGCAAGACAACAACGAGAGAAAAAAGTGCCTGTGTTCTTTGGTCTGAGTTATGGACCAGTCACAAGAACCGTATACATCAGGCAAGTGAAAAATGGCAAGTTTGTTCTTCTATAAACTAAAAGTAAAACAGGTAACCTTTTGTAACATATTTGCCTTTTGTGCAAGGTGAATAAGCAGATTTGAAAGAGCAGAAGGTATGTTTTCAATAATGGAGTTAGTTGGACATAAAATATGTATTTTTTAATAATATTAGTGATATTAAACAGTTATGGGGAAAAAAAATTACATTTATTTTTCTTGTTAGAGTGTTGCACTAATGGTGCAAAGGTCATGGGCTTGATTCTCTGCTAACACACATCCTATTAAAAAAAGAAATGCTAGATGCATGTATTTTAATGAATATTATTAATTGCTTATCACTTATTTTACTATTAGTTGGTCATCATGAAATGCTGTTGAATACCCAATTTAATGTTTGATACCCAATGTCAAAAAATGGACATTTAGTGAGCAAAAATCGTTAATGCTTGACGGAAGGCTTGTCTGAAAGAATTAGTCAATTTTCTTTTAAAAAATCCAGATAATTTACTCACCACCGTGTCATCCAAAATGTTGATGTCTTTCTTTGTTGAGTCGAGAAGAAATTATGTTTTTTAAGGATAACATTCCAGGATTTTTCTCATTTCAATGGACTTTAATGGACACCAACACGTAACAGTTTTAATTAATGTATAAATTTGCAGTTTCAGCAGAGTTTTAAAGGACTCTAAACGATCCCAAACGAGGCATAAGGGTCTTATCTAGCGCAACAATTGTCATTTTGACAAGAAAAATAAAAATATGCACTTTTAAACCACAACTTCATGTATATCTAAAACTAAATTTCTTCTCGACTGAACAAAGAAAGACATCAACATTTTGGATGACATGGTGGTGAGTAAATTATCTGGATTTTTTTTTTTAAGAAAATTGACTAATCCTTTAAGTGTGGCCAATAGCCAATCACAGTGGCCGCAACACATGCTCCGGTCTTGAATAAACGTAATTGGCTGGCTTGCACTAAGGTCTTTGCAAAAAGCGATCTGATTGGCTGACGCATGTTTTTGACCCTTGAAAAGTTGAGAAATGTTCAACTTCTACAGCCAGCACGCGACGTTGACAGATCCACAATTCAGTTTGGCAACGCATGACGTCACGTCACCCATTAAAAGTAAATGAGAAGCGTTAACGCTTTCGCCCCGTGTAGTACATTAAACATTAACAAGTCTTTATCTTTGCAGAATTAAAACAAAAATACCAGCCTCATGCAAAGCATTCTAGGAACCTGAAATACTCGTCAACCTATTCAGTTTTTTCCTTCAGATTTTGGTTCCCAGAATGCATTGTATGATGCTTTTTTTATTTTTATTCTGTAAAGTTAAAGACTTGTTAATCTTTAATGTTGATTTAACTTTGAACAAACTGTTGCCGGTAATTAACATACATTTAAATCTACAGTAAATTACTGGCAAACAGCTGCCGGTATAATCTAATTTCTACAGAAATTTTTAACAGTGTAAGGTTGAACTTTACATTATCCATTTATATATTTATGTGATCGGTATAACCGGGTGTTACATATCAGAATAAAACCACCTGATTGCAAGTGTAATTGCATGAATGTGATTCACCAGTTGATGTTTAAATCCTGTAATTGGTTGAATCTAATCGAAACCTCCTGTTTCTAGTATGTGCACTTTGTAAATGCAAGCATGTCAATGAAATAGGCCCAAGTTGTTTAACAAATATTAATTTTACTCATTTTCTCTTCTGCAGATGTTTTTTAAGCATGCGTTAAGAAGTAAATCGGGTCAACTACAATTTCCTGTTGACTTCATTGTCCGTGTAATCGTGTTTTCATCTCTGGATTTGAGATGGTATGTTTGTGCTATTTGCATAATACAGAATGTAACTTTAACAGGATATGAATGAATTTCCATGTCATTTTTTTCTTTAAACACAATTTTAGGAAGCATACAGGCAAGAGTCTGCGGTGAGGTAAATGGAAATTCAAATGGTCTTGTAGATAAATAGTTTTCCCTGCCTCTTTAGGCCTCATTTTCTCTTGGATATCCCCAGAAATATCAGATGACCTTTCGCTGTCATCTCTTCCTTCATTTTTGCTAGCTGGCCGGCAAATCTTCTGGCCCCTGTCCTTCTGATGGCTGAAAATCAAATTATACAGTCAGTGTGCATGCAGAGACAGGGAATGGGACAGCCAGACAGCCATAATGACATGGCCAATTGCATTGTATCAGGCGACAAAGGGTCAAGAGGGGTCTGTGCGTGCAGCGGATAGGGGGCTTTGTTCACCACGACGGCATTAAGAGAGTATTACACGCAGGGTCGAGTGACCGCAAAGACTGGGGGCTGAATCTGGCCCACCCAATCATCAGTTTGGGAGATGAGACTGACACGGAAACTGACATTATCCGGAGAGGAAAGGAAGGGGGGTTCAGAGATCCAAATATGCCTAACTCCCCTCACATTGCCCAAATAGCCCCACAGCTCACCCTCTGATGGGCAACGGTGACCCCACCAAATCCCATTTTAAGAAGGGCAGAAAAAGTACCATTCTCATCCATAACCGAGAACCCCCACACAACTCAGCCTCTATTCAGAGAAGATGCTCTCATATGTATACAGATACACGAGGCATCATTTATTTATTTATCTACCGAGCGGATGTAGCTGAAGATAGCAATACTCTCACCGGCTGATCCTCCTTAAGCCCTCCGGATCTAGAACACATAAAGTCCCTCTGCGGCTTCCAATGATTTATCAATTTGCAATGTTTGTTAAGATGGCTTTGAGCTTTAATTCGGGCAGGGATTGGGCACCTAACTGCACCTGTTGCGAGCGAGTGCTCTACTCAAGGGTCAGTCAATGGAAGACTCGGACAAAGTGCAGACGAGGGTCTGACCTAGAGCTTGTCCAATGGAGTCCATAGATCTGAGGTTAAGTTGTCTGCCCTGGTCACTCTCCCTTACCTACCATAATTACTGCATGTACATTACTACTATATACCTCTCATTGCCCTCTACCCAAGGGCATATTGGACTTTTACTGATCATCGAACACAATTTTATGGCGATTCGTATGTATTTTATGTCGTAATTCATTTGTATTCATTCGAACTACCACATTTGTATGTTTTTGTAGGATTTGCTTTTGCCCCTATGACTAGGGTTAGGGGTTAGGGGTGGGGTTTCATTTTTGTATGTCTCAATTTGTAAAAATGTATACTGCCAGAAAATAGTCCCCTTGGTTACTTTCAATAGAAGGGGACTATTTTCAGGCGCTGTGTAATATCATTGCGCCTGCTGCAGCCATGTTACGGCAGCAAAGTCCTTGATTATTACAGCAAAATACGAGTATAGTTCCTAGAAAATCGCAACTTTTAAATTTCCTTCAGCCTTAGTACACGATGTAACTACAGAAGAGTCAATCTTAATTAGGAAAAATATCAAAACTCTTTTAGCACGATGGTAATGGTTTAATCAGATTCAATGGATTATGCTAAGCTATGCTAAAAGTGATACCGCCAGATCTGGAGATCGGCTGAAAGGATTCCAAAACGATAAAAATAAAAAAAAAGTCTCAAGCGGGAGGATTTATGATAATGTTGGTCTTGTCTACATCACCAATCCCAGGAAGTAAAATGTTGCCTACAATCCGGGTGTTTGTTGTAGGCCAAGAAAAGAGATTTACGTTGGAGACAATAACTTGCGTCATTGTTTACTTTAGGGTATGTAGCTTATGTACTAATACACACTTACACACCAAAGGAAATGTAAAAACGTGAATCGTACAATAGGTGCTCTTTAAAGGAATAGTCCATTTTCTTAAACAAAAAATCCAGATAATTTACTCACCACCATGTCATCCAAAAAATTTATGTTTTTCTTTGTTCAGTCGAGAAGAAATTATGTTTTTTTGGAAAACATTGCAGGATTTTTTTCATTTTAATGGATTTTAATAGAGCCCAACACTTAATACTTAACTCAACACTTAACAATCTTCAAAGCACTCTAAACGATCCCAAACGAGGCATAAGGGTCTTATCTAGCGAAACAATTGTCATTTTTGACAAGAAAAATAAAAAATATGCACTTTTAAACCAAAACTTCTCATCTAGGTCCGGTCGTGATGCGCCAGCGTGACCCACGCAATACGTCATCACGTCTAGAGGTCACAGAAAACGAACGCGAAACTACGCCCCAGAGTTTATAGGTGTTGAGAAAAAGGACCGTTCCGACGTTGTTGTATGTGGAATGATACTAATTAATGTCTTTGTGTCAGTTTATTGTTTACATATATGTTACACGTGACCTCTCTACGCATTTACATGAGGTCACGCTGGCGTATCACAGGATCGGACCTAGACGAGAAGTTGTGGTTTAAAAGTGTATATTTTTTATTTTTCTTGTCAAAAATGACAATCGTTTTGCTAGATAAGACCCTTATGCCTCGTTTGGGATCGTTTATAGTCCTTTGAAACTCAGTTGAAAAAACCTGTTAAGTGTTAAGTTAAGAATTAAATGTTGGGCTCTATTAAAGTCCATTAAAATGAGAAAAATCCTGCAATGTTTTCCTCAAAAAACATAATTTCTTCTCGACTGAACAAAGAAAGACATCAACATTTTGGATGACATGGTGGTGAGTAAATTATCTGGATTTTTCTTTTAAGAAAATTGACTATTCCTTTAATAATTAATATACTGTATGTGCTTTTGGAGCTTCGCCATGGGACGTTGAGCTCCAAATAAGAAAATAACGACAATATTAATATAATTTTTTGGTGTATAGCTAAATAGAGGAAGTCATGTACATATTTTGGTGGCCAAAATAAACCTATTTATCTAACAGCATTTTATTTTTTATAGTTATGCATGTATTTATGACCACATTTCAAATTGACAGACCCAAATTTGGTTTCATACTTCCATATACACTTTTAGTAAACATCTGTTGTATATCATATACGAATGCAACTTGAACATAAGTGACTATTTACAAAGAGAGGTCGATGATAGACAGTCATTAGATGTTCCATTAGATGTGTCAGACTGGCTGTTCAGTGAAACAGACCCGGGATAGTGACAAGCTGATGAGCCGGTGTGTTTTGAAGAGGGCGGACTGTCAGGCCCCCGTGTAAGGCAGCTGTCAAAGCCACCAGCGTGATTATACTCCTGACCCCATCATCCCTGCCCGTTAGCCGCCACAGACATTTCTGTCAGTACGCCTGCCATTTTGCTTTCCAAGGTGCCAACCGGGGCAAGCGCGGCCACGTTTTAGTGTTGTTTATTGATTTCTGACCCCACGCTTAATAGTTTTCCCAGGCCCCCCAAATGGCTTTTGTAAGCAATAGGGTTTGTACATCTCTCCGATCAATACCTTTTATATTTACAATAAAATTGAAACGGCCTGCGAGCAGGCTGCTGGCCCGGCATTTGTCATCCCTCTGCAAGGGAAAACTATGTCATTATCTGAATTAAAACATTTATTTCTGATTAAGAGAGTGTCCTATCTCATTAATTTTTCCCTTTCCAATACAAGGGGAATGGAATCCTATTGATTTTCGCACTTTTTACACATCTCCACTACTGGGAAGATAATTGAGAAGTTAGCCAGAATAAATGAAGTTTCTAGTCTAGCACACAGAGCCAATACCTTGGAAATGTAAGGTGTTTTTGCAGCTCAGGGCTTTTAATTTTGCTGCCTGTAAGGACAAGGGGGCTGAACAAATTGGATTAAGGTTCGGTACGTGGCGCTGGGGAATTGGGGCCGATCTCACCGGGCGACAGGGGTAATAAGATAAGACTCAGATTGTCCCAGAGTCCAAAAAGCATTATCACTAGAGGAAGTCTAGATTAAAGAACCCAAAGCCTATTAATGTAAAGTTTCGGTCAATCTGTCCCTCCCACAAAGCTTATTGTTGAGGTTGAATTGAGAGATAGTGATCGATGTCTGAACTAGACCCTTCAATGTTGCTTGGCCATTGATTAGGCATTACTAAACGAATGAGAGGCGTTCTAGTCTTCATTTATAATCATTTTGTGTTGCCAAATAGAGACTTTCTTATTGGTTTTAGAGAGAAAACATGAGCCTTTGGTAATTATTTGCAAGCTCAGACCGTAGACAAGCATTTTAATTTGTATTTTCGAAAATTATTTTACTTATTTCAACATCCTGCCAAGGGTGAATATTGTTACGGAAATATTTAAATAAATTTATTTTGATTTTTGAGTTGATTCTACAAATCCAACTATATATATTTAGATTCTTATTGCTCATATTTTGCTGTGTTCCTGTAGCTTAACTGGAAAGGCAATGCACTAATAATGCAAGCTCATGGGTTCGAAAAATACAAGTATGGACTTGTATAGTTACATTGTGTAATTCATTTTGAATAAATCATCATCTGCTGATAACCAAATGCTTCCAGTTCACAGTGATGAGATATGAGATGGCCAGGCCAGCACATACCTGTACATAACCTAGCCACAGCTCTGGGATAGAGAGAAAATGTTGTCTGACTTTGAAAGGGCATCGTCCATCATGACTTTTCTCAGCCTGTCAGCTAACCAATAGACAAATGGATCAGTGGGAACCCCCAACGTCCTATCTTCCATCTCTCCATTCTCCGACCACTGACCAGCTCGCCGGCTGGTGGGCCGGACACCTCTGCCGCAGACGTGCAGCTGATCGGCCAACTATCAGGACAGCTGCCAGCTAGCAGCTTCTGGAACGGGCCTGACAGCACATTAATTCAACCTGCGGAAATCACTGCAAATAGGCAGGAGACAGTGCGTCCACTGAGAGCAGGGAAATGGAGAGAAAGAGAGGTTGAGTTTGGTATGGAGAGATGGGTAGCGAGTGAGAGGAGCCTTTTAATGAGCTGCTATAAGTTACTCTGTCTGACTTGACCATTAGGAGACTGTAATGCGCAATTGGTTGAGAAAATGTGTTGCAACTGTGATAGGCGCCCATGCCAAAGGTGGTTTAAATCACAAGGGACATGTTGAGTGTTTCGCTGAGGTGAATTACATTCCTGAGCTGTTTTATTGCTGTATTTAAGGTTCTGTTGAGAGTTAGACTGATTGATTTGACACTTCGGAATTTGCATCCCTTTATCAGTACCATAAAAATGTTAAAAGATCAGTCTGAGTTGCAATGAGTGATCAGGGATTGCATGTAACATGAAAATTAGCGGGTTCTTTAAATGTAATTTCAAGTGCATTGCTGCAGAAAATGGCAATGCATTTATTTTATGGATTGCTTTATGCAAGTTTTTGGTTTTCATATTGCAGGATCGACATGTGAAGAGCTCAGATGCAAAACCCTCTAAGTGTGTCTGACATGTTTTCTTGTAAATTAGCATTTATTTTTAGAGTCTTAAAGGGGACATATCATGAAAGTCTGACTTTTTTCTATGTTTAAGTGCTCAACCTAGAAAATGTGAAAAGCACAACCCATTAACTTAGTTTTGGTAAACCATTCTCTGCAAGCATGTGAAAAAATAGGTCATTGAAATTTGGCTCTCCTTGTGAAGTCAGAAGTCAGAAGGGGATAATACCGCCCCTTAATTTGCACTATCCAACCACAGCATTGCCATTTAGTGCAGAGATTAGCTCATTAGCATTTTAAAGGACACACCCAAAAACGGCTCATTTTTGCTTACAGCTGCAAAGTGGTAATTTTAACATGCTATAATAAATTATCCATATAGTATATTGAGCTAAAACTTCACATATGTACTCTGGGGACACCAAAGATTTATTTTACATCTTAAAAAAAAGTCTAGTAAAATGTCGCCTTTAATGGATTCTGACAACAAACTGGTATCTCTAAATGGCTTGAGGCTGTGATTTAAAGCGAAAGTATTTGATGAACATATAATACGTGCCAAGAGCCTTTTTCACCTTTGCACCTAAAGAGTTCATATTAGTAAATCAGAGGCACATATTTGTACAATATGCTTACATATATGTACCGTACCTATTACCGTTGTAAAAGGTACTGCCCCAGTGACAGATGGGTACATATTTTCAGAGGTGTGTAGTAACGAATTACATTTACTTCGTTACATTTACTTGAGTAATTTTTTTGGGTAACTAGTACTTTTAGAGTAAATTTAAGTATGGGTACTTTTTACTCTTACTCAAGTACATTTCTGGTGAAAAAACTGTACTTTTACTTCGCTATATTCGGCGGCGTTACTGCGTTACTGTCAAAAGGTAATAATTTATGAATATATTTTTAAATAAATAATAAAATAGGGCGTGTTCGAAAGTTCCCGCGAGACAGGCTACGTCACCGTTTAGCGTGCGACCGCGCGTAGATGATATGAGAAGCAGATGAGGGCGCGTGTGCGTTGTGGGAGATATCGGATATCAGATCATGCGTGGCTTCAAGTTCGGTCTATGTTTTCACTCCAAGAGGTCAAAAAGAATAGTTTCATAATGCGATGCATGCTTTGTTCAAGAAACGAGCTGACATCTCAGCGTACAGGAATTCAAGATCCAACCTGAAGTGGTATGTGTCACAGTATTGTCTATTTGAACACTATTAATGGTCATTTCACACACTGTCCGAGTTTTTTGCCATATGCACTCTTTTGCAAGCGATGACAAAACCTAGTATTAAGTTAAACCATACAAACAGCACGTTCACATCTGCACATTTCCATATCATTTCCCCACAACTAAACAAACTGAACAGCATAATTTAAGGACGTCTTGCATTTACACACAAATCCGGACACCTCACAAATGTGTAGAAAATACATTCAAATAAAATGTAATAAGATTGTATTTAATTTAAATCCTTTCTAAAGAATGAATGAATAAAAATATAAGAATAAAGTTTGATTTTAAAGAAACATGTATTATGTATTTTAATAAATATAGAGTTGATTTGCACAAACAGATAAGTTCCATATGAAATTCTAAAATGATCATTTTTATTAAGCTCCTGTTTATGTTTAGTAATTGCACTTTAATGGCAATGTGTGTGTGTGTTTGAGATTTTTTCTCAAACGACACTTTATGTGATGTTAATGTCCCATAATTGCAGGACTGAGATAGGCTGCTTTACTTGTATATAAGCAGAACAATGAGACTTTTAAGGAGAGGTTTGTGAAAACCCTCCAAGTAGTCTGAAATTCAGTGCTTTTGCGCTACTTCTCTATCAGATCGGAAGTAAAGAGTAACTAACTACTTGAGTAGTTTTTTCATCTAATACTTTTTTACTCTTACTCAAGTAAATAATTAGATTGATACTTGTACTTTTACTTGAGTACATTTTTGTATAAGTACTTGTACTTTTACTTGAGTACAGATTTTGGGTAGGCCCACCTCTGCATATTTTGACAATTTTTCTGACATACTGCGAACATACATAATAAGTCCTTAATCTTATTATTGCCGCATGCATTAGAGGTGCATGTAAACATGGTCATTGGGACAATTGATATGTAATTTATTTCATTTCATTTAAAGGGACACTCCGCTTTTTTTGAAAAATGGGCTCATTTTCCAGCTCCCATAGAGTTAGTCGTTTGATTTTTACCATTTTGGAATCCATTCAGCCGATCTCTGGATCTGGCGGTACCACTTTTAGCTTAGCATAATCCATTGAATCTGATTAGAACATTAGCATCACGCTCATAAATGGCCAAAAAGTTACCAAAGGGACTATTTTCTGGCACTGCGTAATATCATTGCGCCTGCTGCAGCCATGGTACGGCAGCAAAGTCCTTGATTATTACGCCAGAATGGGAATATAGTTCCTAGCCATGTCAGCTTAGAAAATCGCAACTTTTAATTTTCCGTCGTTCTTAGTACACGATGTAATTACAGAAGAGTCAAGTTTTAAATAGGAAAAATATCGAAACGCTTTGGTCATTTTTAAACGCTGCTAATGGTCTAATTGGATTCAATAGATAATGCTAAGCTATGCTAAAAGTGGTACCACCAGACCCGGAGATCAGCTGAATGGATTCCAAAACTGAAACAATCAAATGTTTAACTCTAGGCGAGCTGGAAAATGAGCCTATTTAAAAAAGTGGGGTGTCCCTTTAATATTTCAATTTATTTATATTACATTTATATTCAGTCGTTTAGCAAATGCTTTTATCCAAAAGTTTTATTACAAAGGTGAGGCTAAACAATAGAACAATATTATATCACATCAATGGTTAAACAATCAATCCAATGTATTGTTTTAATAAAGCACTGGATTTATCAATGAAAAACTGTTTTTTTACCAACCTGTGAGGTGATGCATCTCATTTGTTCATTTACTAATACATCCTCAGTGGAGAAAAACAGTGGGAAGCAAACAGCTTTATTTGCTGTTGCATTTCCATGCATGGAGTAATCTGAGGAGGACTACTTGAAAGACTGGGAACATTCATCACGAGCAAATCC
Organism: Misgurnus anguillicaudatus; assembly: GCF_027580225.2. Lineage (NCBI taxonomy): Eukaryota > Metazoa > Chordata > Actinopteri > Cypriniformes > Cobitidae > Misgurnus > Misgurnus anguillicaudatus. The sequence goes on from NC_073344.2 coordinate 7,928,595, forward strand.
AAACATAGATGAAAAATTACAGGATTAGCAATGACCTTCCAACCAATCAGCCACCGTAATTACACTCGTTTATTATAGCCTGCAGAGACGGAGCAATACAGAGATGACCCTTCACCAAAACAAAATGTTTATAAATGGACAAGCCAAAGAGGAATGCTAATAGGGAATAATTTTATAAGGAACCAGTGCATGGTGAAGCATACGTTTATGAGCGCATTTAATTTATTTTAAAGGGTTTAGATTAAGTGTCTAAACAAATTATTACAATTCATATCTTGTGCATTGAGCAATTGGAGATTGTGGTGCTTTATTTCTTTAATCATATACAGTTTTTCAACTGTTCAGCAGCGCAAATATATAAAATCAATTATGTCACAAACTTTTTACCATGGTTGTGTGTCATTCCTTATCCCTATATTCTTTAGAATAGGAAATTTGGCATAATGTGTAATGCCCTATTGCACTGTACATATGGATTTTTGTATCTACAGTGTAAATGAGTTGCTTTCTCTTTCACTTGAGGATCAGAATACTTATCAATCCCGTTGTCAAATACAGCCTAAAGCCCCAGCCACCTTGTTGGTCTGTAAATGGCTTTTCTGCAGGTAGTAGAATAGTCTTTTGTTATGTATGTGTGTGATCGTGTGTCAGATCTCCCATTCTGCCTTTTGTACCCCACATCCCCTCCCTTCTTGTCATTATTCCATGTTCATCGACAGACAAGTTACAGTTGGCAAAAAACCTATCAGGTGGGCTGGACAGCGGATAATTGAGGTGATGATCATAGCTGTTCAAAGACAATTGATAGCGATGGAGTCGGGGTTAGCTGCACACAAGGATCCCAGCCTGCGGAGACCCCCCTTGCCCCGGGAGTGGTACACAGAATATGGAATAACATATACGCTGCTAACGTGTGTCAGGCAGTCGCTGGAACAAGCTGGGCTTTAGCGGCGTTCGGCCAAACTAAGTCCTCAATCAGCCGACAGGGATATACTTTGAACCCTGCAAGCGTGAGAGATGTGACCCCAGCGCCATATATCTGTCTGATCCATCCATTTGACAAGTTGCCAAACTTTTCAAATACCCCCTAAGCCGTTAAAGCAGAGCAAGCAGGGTAGTGATATTTCAAAAGCACCGGGGTGGGTGAGGTGGGAGACGCAAGAAGTCATTGCTTTCCAGTAAAGCCTTTGTCTGGATTGGATGTGTCAAACTGAGATATCTTAATGACTTCCACATCTTTTGTTTTGATCCTACAAATGCCTGCCGCAACCTTTTTCCCTATTCGCCAGAGAATTAATCTAACAAAATGTAAGTGGGATACTTTCTTTTGACTGAATACTTTTGGCTGGTCTTCAATATGCATGTACTGTAGCGTGATGTCTGTGCTGGGATCAATATAGCTCTTTATGGAGTATATCAATAACTCAATACTCCAAGCATAAGTGACCAGGGTGCCATGCCCCCTGGGTTCTGCTATAGGATTAGACTGGCAGCACAGGACATGAATGCGAGAGAATGGAAAGAACTTGATGGGCCGTCACACCCTTCCATACCTCAGCATCTTGTCACGGTTTCCGACAGTTGCAGGTGAAGGGGTTGGACCGGTGACCGGAGGGCCACAGGTTGCCACTGTCAGCAAGCAGCAACAACACTCTCTCTCCATGATAATCCTCTCCTTCTGCAGAAAAAGACTGCCAATGTCTTGTCAACCACCCTTAAGCCTCAGCATCCTGAGATCAAGCCTTTAAACAAGGCCTCCAGGGGCCGTGCCGGGGGCCACCTTCTTGCCCCATGGTATTGACCCGAACTGTCATCTTGGCCCACTGACGACCCCGGCGCACGGGCCAATCTATCGTGGATCATGAGTTCAAATGATTTTCCTCCCCTCTCCCGCCCCTGTTTTCCTAGTGAGCTGATTGCTAATGACAACATTAGAAAGGCCAGAATGGAGTTTCCACAAACAATTTGCACCTCGGATTTGCAAATCTAATATCTGAAGAGGTTCAAATACAATTCTGTCTCGCCGAAGTGCGCTAAAGTAAAGAGCGATTACATGATTTGATTAGTGAAACCGAATGTAGGATGATGAAGTGCCGAGCGGTCAAATTACTTTACAGTTTACAGGTACATTCAGCGGTTTTCCTAACATGCTGCTTTATTGATGAACATCATTTCTTTCTGTTTTGGGAAAAGATGGTTTGCATTTGGGTTGGAGCACTGTATGGTTCACATACTTCGGCAGGAGTTTCATAAAGCCTTGCACTTTCCGAGACTGATTGCTTTTCATTTGCTGGCTGAAAATACCTTACAGCAACGTAGGCTACGTATTTGTAAGCCATGATGTAACAAAAGGGAAAACAACTGCATGAATCAGCCGAGTGGCTATAAGGCAATTGGGAGCGTGATCTTGATGATGATGAAGATGGGAGAAATCTGGTTATTCATCCGACCCCAACGCATGCTATACGTTAACAAATTGGTTTGGCCAGGACGGAGCATCTCGTGAGCTGGGCTGCATGGCCCGTTCCTTTCCTGCATTTAAATGGAAATTTTTAGGGTTAACCCCCAAGTCCACCTCTTGCCTGCTTCATTCTCAACTGGGTCCATGGTAAATATTCCATTAATCAAAAGTTACAAACAGACTTTGTACTGTCATAACTCTTTGCCATGGCTTTCCTGTTGATTGATTCCTATACACACATACTGTCTGATTACCATAATGTGTTCTTGTGGTGAAAATTCCTGCCGGGGGTTCGGGGGTGGGGTGGGGAGGTCTTTAGGAGGAGGGGAGAATGGCAGAGCGCCGGGGGAAGTACATAATAAATGGCGGTGGCTCCTCCTTATCGGGGGTGATTTTAATCCAATGCTCAATCACTGCACATGGTGAGTAGAGTCTTTGGGGTTTAGGCTATCAGTTATGAGCTTATGTGTGCGGGCAGACACAATCATTTCGCTGATTGTCACAAGTCCCAAGTAGTGACACCAGGAAGTGATCCATCAGTCTATTTCCTGTGACACGAGCAGAAAGATGACGAGGGCACCGTTGACTTATTCGGAGAACCTTCTGCTCTTTTTTCCATGACTCTTTTTGTATCCTCCAGGGAACGCATTATATTCCAAACGCTTAACCTTTCTTGTTATGCCATTTTTCTTCCAGCCTATTGATTTATTCATTTTGATTGACCCCAAAACAGGTGCTTTTGATATTGATCAGATTTACTGTGTCCAGGAGGTGTTTGCTACCTTCATTTATTTTCAGGTCTCGCAAGGAAGCATGCATCTATATGTGACAGCAACCTGATGATATAATTAAGTTGAAGTTGAAAGTTTAACAAAAGTAAAACTAAGGCCATTCTTTAATTCAGGTTGGTGTAACTGCTTCAACAGCCTGATCTCACTGTTAATACATAGTATTAATATGTAATTTTCAAAAACACAGCACACTTTGTACTTTTAAAGTGCAGCTTTTTCATTGCTAAAAACAACGTTATTTGGTGTATTTGATATAATACAATGAGTTTGCGTGGTTTTAGGGTAAAAAAAACATTATTTTCCACTTACCGTACATTTTTGTAGTTCCACATTTCACTCTCTTCTTGAAACGCACGGATTTTGTACAAAACTCATCGATTTGAAAAGTGCTGTGTCCCTGATTGGCCAGCTAATCTGTATGTTGTGATTGAATATCTCTGACGTCAGCCGGAAATGTGACGCTCCTTACCATGTTTGAAAGATTCGCTCACAATGCAATGCTTACAGGAGTTAAGAAAAGAGATTTACGTTGGAGACGATAACTCGCATCATCGTTAACTTTGGGGTATGTACCTTTTGCATATTTTTAACATGTACTAATACACATTTACACATCAACAGAAAAGAAAAATCGAGAGTCGGACAATAGGTGCCCTTTCAATAGATGCCAAAGCGTAGACCTATTTGCAGCATTTAATCATAACATTATTACGTACAAAACGTAAAACATTTACAAATCTTTCATACCATTAAGATTGCTGTATAATTTTCCTTTAACCATTTTATCGATAATGTTACCACCCCGCCCCCCAAACCTTACCCAAAGCCTTTTTATACAAAAATTTTAAAATATTCAATGTTGTCTTTTTATATTTTACAACATAACAGACAGACATGTGTAGGACAATTTTAGTAACAATAGTAACAATGTAGCACTTAAAAGATATTTTAAGCCGCTAATACAGTCCTAAACCTACCCAAACCACTTTATTTAAATCATATACTGTTAAAAATAAAAAGCATAACGGACAAAAACTGAATCACAATAACTTATTATTGCAAAATTTCAAAAGCAGTACCACTAAAGAAGTATTAAAATTATTAATTCACAAGTTAATCCAGTTTCTCTCTGTCAAGGCGCGCATTCAAATTTCAAAGGTTGACTGAAAGAAAGCAATATCACAAACTCTGACGTAGCACAAAGAGCCAATGAGCATTTGATATCAGTGCCATAAAGCAATGTGTCATAAAGCTTCATTGGGTGCAAAATTTTAATTTAAATTCATATTGAATGCGAGATTTGACTTTAACGGTCACTGATAAAGGATTTGTTCCTTACAATCATGAATTTTAAAAATGTAGATTACAGCAAATGAATAAAAGTAACATTTTTGTGAATTTATGTTGTGCTTTGGTGTAATTATTATTGTATGGGATAAAACACGTTTTTTGTGTGTCATGGCAAATAACCTAAATATTACAAAATGTTTAAATGATTACAGAAATGTTATTAATTTTAAGGTTCATTTTTAAGGTTTGACCATAGTAATTTTTATTCCACTATGAAAAGTCAATAGGCCTCATTTTTTTGGGTGAAATACTCCTTTAAATATATGACTGAATCCATGTCATTAATTTGAGGAAGAAACATGCAAGAAATTATTTTAATATTTAGAAATAGGAATACATACCAGTGTACGGAATTGGTAGGAAAAGACATGTTTTCGAATGACAGAACCCAGGGATGTCATGTATATCGAAAAGAGCAATGGTCCAAGCACAGAGCCTTGAGGCACCCCGGTATCGAGACATTCGGGTTCGGAGACGTCACCTCTCCAGGATACCCGAAATGACCTACCTGAGAGGTATGACTTGACTTGACATACCATTTCAGAATGCTCTCAAAGTTTCTTGAAATTAATGAGCTACCTGTTGATCAATGCACATTTTGATTGTGAAATAATCAATGAAAATGTGCCATTTAGAAGTTTAGGGTCACCTGCCCATTCTTTTTAAATATTATTTCACATTGTAGGATAATAGTAAATAAGAAACACCCTTTGCCAAGACACTGTAAAAATTATTTCTTGGCATTTTACCAAAGGAACAACCTTTTAGTCAATGCTTTCTTTCTTACTTTTTATAGTCTGAAACCTTCTAAACCTTTTACACAATAAGTAACATTAATGTTAAAGATTTCTAATGGAACCATACAAGCCCCCAAAAAACCTTTTAGGAACTTTAATTTTTAGTACTTAAAAATAAATATAAGAACGTAAGTACTATAAACAGTACTGAAGGAGTCCCTAGCTATTCTTGGCTCTTATTGGCTGGTTTTTCTTCACTATTCAAATGTAAATATTTAAAAACAATAATTTTAAATTGTACTTCTAATGAAAGAAATAATATACAGGCACAAATAATTGTAAAAATTGTACCCGGCTCACCCCTATGTACTATATATACACTGAAAAAAATGATTCATTGAATTTAATCAATTTTTTTAAGGTAAGTGGTTGCAATCAATTTATTTAAGCTACATTTAAACAAAAAACGATTAGTAAAGTAAAATAAAATATAAAACTTTTGTTTAAATGTAGCTTAAATAAATTGATTGCAACCACTTACCTTAAAAAAAATTGATTAAATTCAATGAATCATTTTTTTCAGTATATATATATATATATATATATATATATATATATATATATATATTCAATGAATCATTTTTTTCAGTATATATATATATATATATATATATATATATATATATATATATATATATATATATATATATATATATATATATATATATATATATATATATATATATATATATATATATATATATATATATATATATATAGTATATAAATTATGTAGATGCCATGATCATACCAAAAATCCTTTTCTAAACCACAATCATATGTAGAGAAAGCTTTAATTCCAAATTTTGCCAAGGAACATAAACGGAGTCACTTGTTACAGTGACTCTATCAATCTAGAGCTGTTTGGAAGATTGCCTTATCTGCCGGTCGGGCGGTGTAATCTGTCTGGCCCTCATTGTGCACCTGACCAGCCAAGGGCTCATTACTAGCACAATCGGTGGTGTATCTCACGCTAACATTATCCCAGCTCATCTCTAAACAGGCGCATCCATCACACACATGCATTCTGCTTATCCAAACAGAAAAGGAGTTTGTTCTAATAATTTGCTCATCTGTACTCTAGGAACGGAGGCGATGATGATAATGTACATAATGTCCCAGACACAATTGTGTCCTGCCCTGGCTACCTTTCATACTTATTCTCTCCAGTGTGTGTTATTCTGCCTCTCTCACCCTATCAGTTTGGGGAAGTCATAATATAGTCTTGATGTTAGTTTATTAATCATGTAGTCTGGTGTGACATCAGGCGGCCGGGAAATGGATCGTAATGGGATCAGTTTATTCAAATATTGGGCTGCAACAGCCTGTGGAGGATACATATTGTAATTGATGATTGCGATAAAGAGCATAATATTGTCTGTTGTTTACATGATTGTAATCAAAACCCCACCATTATCCTGGCTGAAAAACAAGAGTGAATAGGTGACAGAGATTATAGCAGGGTGTAAAAATACTGTGTTGACTAATAATGAAATGAATCTCAAACTTAAATGTATATATAAAAAAGCTGATAATACTTTACAATAAGGTTGTATTTGTTACCATTAGTTAAAGGAATAGTCTACTCATTTTCAATATTAAAATATGTTTTTACCTTAACTAAGAATTGTTGATACATCCCTCTATCATCTGTGTGCGTGCACGTAAGCGCTGGAGCACGCTGCGACACTTCGATAGCATTTAGCTTAGCCCCATTCATTCAATGGTACCATTTAGAGATAAAGTTAGAAGTGACCAAACACATCAACGTTTTTCCTATTTAGGACGAGTGGTTGTGCGAGCAAGTTTGGTGGTACAGGGTAGAGCGTGGCGCTTTTCTGGGCGGATTTAGGAGAGGAGCTATATTTTGTGGCGTGGTGGTACTTTTGGGAGTACTTTGACTCGCCTGAAAAGTCCGCTCCCCTTCTCCCTCTCATAATGGGAGAGGGAGGGTGTTACTGCGCCGAGTCAAAGTACTCACAGTCTCGCGGCAAGTCGTGTTATAGTTTGCTGACACAAATTTCTGCTGTTTTTCGTGTCTCTGGAGACGAATGTCTTTTTCGTCCTTCCCAGCTCGAATTTCTATCAATGGCTTTTCGTGTCTGTGCCACGACTTTCTTTATCGTGTCATTCTATATTTTTAGACTTCCTAACCCAAACCCCAACTCTAGCTCCAACTCCAGGCAAGAATAGTTTTAAAATTTTACGAAAAACATGTAGAAACCAATGCATAAAATTACATCCTAACACAAACCCCGAATCTAACCCTAACCCCAAGTGACAATGATTTATAAATAGGAAACAACGATGAGAAAACAATACATATAATGACACAATAAAGAAAGTTGTGGCACAGAGACGAAAAGCCATTGATAGAAATTTGTGTTGGGAAGGACAAAAAAGATATTCGTCTCCAGAGACACGAAAAACAGTGGAAAATAGTTTCAGCAAACACAAATAAATTCATCTAAATTTTCGTTACTATATCACGACTCGCCGTGAGACTGGGTTGCAAATTGAACATTAATAAAATTAGTTTTAATAAAAGTTTATTAAAATGTAATTTTGTTAAAAAATTAAAAATCATGTTGTACACTGAAAAAATTGATTCATTGAATTTAATCATTTTTTTAAGGTAAGCGGTTGCAATCAATTTATTTAAGCTACATTTAAACAAAAAAGATTAGTAATGTAAAATTAAATATAAAACTTTTGTTTTAATGTAGCTTAAATAAATTGATTGCAACCACTTACCTTAAAAAAATTGATTAAATTCAATGAATCATTTTTTTCAGTGTATTTACTTGTTTCAATTAAGCAAAATTGAGTGTAATTATTTTGTACCAAGTAGATAAAACACGGTTATTGTTTCTTGTGTGTTGGGGGGTATATGTGGTTTACAGGGATATAAATAGTGTATAATGACATGTCTATTATGCTATAAATATGGTTTATGGGGACACAAGAAGTGGGATGGGTTAGGAACTGGGGTACGTTAGGGGAATAGAATATACAGTTTTTACAGTATAAAATGCATTGCGTCTATGGAATTGTCCCGGTAAATCGGATATGCCAACAGAATAATTTACTTAAATTTATTTGAAAATAATGCACACTGCGCTTCGCATCATGCTGCATTACCACCTTAGGTGTGCATTGTGTTTGAATAATTCAACGGCCCATCGTCAATTATTCCTTGCATATATTATATTGCATTTCTGTAAAGAGATCCTTCTAAAAGTCACACATCGCACCTTTTACCAACATTAAAAAAGATTTATAAATGCCGAAAAATGATATTGCTGATTGTTAGTTCATGTACACTAATGCATTTATTAGTGTTAACAAATAAAAGCTTATTGTAAAGTGTTTATTGTAAAAAGTTTGCTTTTTTGATTACTATACTACAACTTCTTTATCATCTCAAACTCAATAATTTAAAAGATGCTGATTTGGAAAAGTTCATTAATGTCTATTGTCATGGTTTTTAGGGAACAGCTTTTTCCAGATGAGTAAGTTCACAACAACAGAACAACATTTGTTTTGTTTGTTTGTTTTTATTTGTTTTTCTCTTTCGAAAGAAAATCAATGTATGGCTAATTGAATAAACATTAGGCTGTGGTGCCGTCCCACAATGAAACTGATCTCTGAACTCAACCTCAATTGTGTCCAGGCAGCAGCTGCTTGAACAACAACATTTACATCGAAAAGCAAAAGGGTCACGCATCTTAGTGCAGGGCCATAGCTATGAATTCTGGGCCCCTGATTGTGTATTGAGCTGGGCTGCTAACAAAAAATTTAAGGCAGGGGTGAGAACTGATGGACAGTGTATGGTCTAATACAGTATGTGATGGTTTAAAGGGGACATTTCACAATACTTTTTTAAGATGTAAAATAGATCTTTGGTGTCCCCAGAGTACATAATTAAACTTTGAGCTCAATTTACCATATAGATAATTTATTATAGCATGTTAAAATTGCCACTTTGTAGGTGTGAGCAAAAATGTGTAATTTTTGGGTGTGTCCTTTTAAATGCAAATGAGCTGATCTCTGCACTAAATGGCAGTGTGGTGTTTGGATAGTGCAGATTAAAGGGCGTTATTATCCCCTTCTGACATCACAAGGGAGCCAAATTCCAATGACCTATTTTTTCACATGCATGCAAAGAATGGTTTACCAAAACAAAGTTACTGGGTTGTTCTTTTTCTAGGTTGATAGAAGCACTGGGGACCCAATTATAGCACTTGAACATGAAAAAAGTCAGATTTTCATGATATGTCCCCTTTAAAGGGAAATTCCGCCTTGAAATGATCCTAGGGTTAATAACAAACGTGTACCGAGTTCGACGGTTCACTCGAGTTTGTTTTCATGCTAGTCTAACGTGACCAGTGTTATTGCTAAATGCAAATTAGCATGTTATGGTAGCCTTCGGGGCATCAGTGCATCAAAAACGAAATCGCCAGTGGGGAACCTTCAGGGCCTTCTACGCCTTCAGAGAAGGCCTAAAAAAATTAATAAAAATATTTTTTATAATAATACTAATAAATAATAAAGTATTCAATAAAAATATGTTTTTACATGTTTAAATTTATATTTAATTTAATTTAATACATGTAATATATTTTCTCTCATCTATGTTCTAACGTTAAGCTTACTGTTCATATCCAATCAGAATCGTCTGTCTCTATTAAGGCCCGGTAAACTGGCTCATTCATTGGTTAGGACTTCAAGAATCCCAAGGAAGGCCAAGCTATGTGTTTTGGTGTGGAGAGTGACGGGAAAATCGACCAATCACGCTTTGATTTCAAGTGGGCGGGTAAAAAACAAAGCATTGTAAGCCTTCATGAAGTCCTAATCATGCAACAAGCTGGATGCGAGCTGCCGTAAAACACCAAAGAAGAAGAAGTCCTAATCATAGACCGTCTAATGGCCCGAATCTCTGCGGTGAGAGTGGTTGAGGTAAATGGCAGAAAACGTGATTGACGTTGTGGCTAGTTTGATAGGGCTGAGGTAAAAACGAAATTACTTAAGCGGGTACTCGTGAAGAGCACAGCCGAGAGATGCGCGTGCAGCTGCACTGCGCATATCAGACGTGAACACGAGAAAAATAATGGGTTTAATTATACTTTCACTTCCTGACAGTTTTACTTGAGGATAGTAATGACTGCAGGCGACGCCGAATTACATACAATATAATTACCTAACTAAATATTAGAGAATGCAAAAACATTCACCGGGGCTCGGGCTAGGGATTTTGCGAGCCCGCAAAATATAACAGTTATAAGCCACAAGGAGGTGCACTGAGAACGCAGGGTGCTATATTTCCCCTTATGAAAAAAGACTAACAAGCTATCCTACAGCTAAATATATATTTACAAAAAACAAAAATTAAATGCAAATTTACAGAGCAGCAGAGTCTGTATTTGTGTTTATCAGTTAGATTAAAGTAATTTTAAACTTTAAAACTGCATTTAAAGGCAAACGATGCCTATTCTGTAATTTAACTTTGCGTGCTCAGAATTTTTACACGTTCACTATATGATTTAACGAAATACGAATAGCCTAGTATTATATTCTGAATTTTAAAATTTATGAAAAACAAACTACTCTCAATTTATTTTGGTGTTTTTCCCCCATGCTCACTTGTCTCCATTTTCCTGTTTTTAAGAATTAAGGCGGTGTAGTAAGTAGAACCTATCCATTAAATTTGTGACTTTCATTTATTGCGCCATGCGTAATTGCGCATGGAGAGGCATTTGCACTTCATTGCATATTTTGAAGGCCCAGCTGAAGTACTCACGGTTCGCCACTGGAAATCGCTATGTCTATACTACTAATAATGCTCAAAATAACCCCACACTTACACTGTAGCACAATGAGGGTCTCTATATGTAAACCGAAGCATTGAGAACTTTGCAAGTGTACAGGCAGTTTATTAAAAAGAAACATTTACAGTTCACGTCTGGATCACATATCCATGCGGTGGCCATCTTGGGAAAACTAAACTCTCGCGTGAAACGTTGTTGCCCTGAACAGGTGTTGTGCTTTCGCGCGAGAGTTCGGTTTTCCCGGGGTGGCGCCCGCGTGGATGTGTGGTCCGGACGTGAGCGGTGGATGTTTCTTTTTAATAAACTGCCTGTACACTTGCAAAGTTCTCAATGCTTCGGTTTACATATAGAGACCCTCATTGTGCTACAGTGTAAGTGTGGGGTTATTTTGAGCATTATTAGTAGTATAGACATAGCGATTTCGTTTTTAATGCAATGATGCCCCGAAGGCTACCATAACATGCTAATTTGCGTTTAACAATAACACTGGTCACGTTAGACTAGCATGAAAACAAACTCCAGTGAACGGTCGAACTCGGTACACGTTTGTTATTAACCCTAGGATCATTTCAAGGCGGAATTTCCCTTTAAGGGCATTTTTGTAAACCTACTGTTTAAAATTTCACAAATTTAAACATCATTGCTAAATTTAGTTTAGGGTGTTCTGCATTATTTAAATGCTAGTTTTACAATTTGTAAACCTGGACCACAAAACCAGTCTTAAGTCACACTGGTGTATTTGGAGCAACAGCCAACATTTGTATGGGTCCAAATTATCAATTTTTCTTTAAAGGTGCAGTGTGTAATATTTAGAAGGATCTATTGACAGAAATGCAAAATAATATACAAAACTATATTATCAGGGGTGTATAAAGACCTTTCATAATAACCCGTTATATGTTTATTACCTTAGAACGAGACCTTTTTATCTACATACACAGAGGGTCCCCTTACATGGAAGTCGCCATTTTGTGCTGCCATTTTTCTACAGAAACCCTTAAAGGACATTTTTTTCACTAAGTTGTCTCCGACAATGACATGTTTGTCCGGTGGCGGCTACCATAGCTTCTCTATGTGTTTTAAAAGTGAAGGGTAAGCTGTGGACTAAGCTGTTTGTTGCAATACGCAACCTCACCACTAGATGCCGCTAGAATTTACACACTGCACATTTAATGCCAAAAATCATTAGGATATTATTTAAAGATCATGTTCAATGAAGATATTTTGTAAATTTTCTTACGTATATTTATTAAAACTTTATTTTTGTGAATGGATGCAGTTGCTAAGGACTTCATAAACTTTTTTTGCACCAACAGATTCCAGATTTTTAATTAGTTGTATCTCTGCCAGATATTGAAACCATACATCAATGGAAAGCTTATTTATTTATAACTTTCAGATGATTTATAAATCTCAATAAAAATAAATGACCCTTATGACTGCTTTTGTGAATCAGGGTCACATTTTAGAGATTGCTTTTGATGGTGTAATGGTTTGCTATTTTAAACTTAGTGGTTTTGTCTTTTAAAACGAAAAAAAAAAAACTCACAACACACTCCAATGCCTGTCCCTGACTTGTGCGGTAACTTTTTTATGGTTATTATGACTTGTTTTATACGTTCCTTTTCTTGTCTATTTTGGACATTTTTCTGACATTTTTAGAAACATTGCCTCTTAAAAATTAAAGCTACTAAGGAAGTGGGAAAATAGCTCATTTCTTTAAAGGTGCAGTGTGTAGTTTTCAGAAGGATCTTTTGACAGAAATGAAAAATCACATATAAAACTATATGATCAGGGTTGTATAATGACCTTTCTATATGAACCGTTATGTGTTTATTACCTTAGAACGAGATTTTTTTATCTACATACAGCGAGGGTCCCCTTACATGGAAGCTCTTAAAGGAAATTTTTTTGTCTCCGACGATGACATGTTTGTCCGGTGGCGGCTACCGTAGCTTCTGTATGTGTTTTAAAAGCGAGGGGTGAGCAGTGGACTGAGCAATTGGTTGCAATTCACAACCTCACCACTAGATGCCACTAAAATTTACACACTGCGCCTTTAAAAAGATTGTTCACTTAAAATGAAAACTCTGTCATTTACTCACAATACTGTTGGTTTAAACCTGTACATGATGGTAACCACACAATTGATGGTACCCTATGACTTCCATAGGAAAAACAAATAATATGGAAGTTAATGGGTACAGCCAACTGTGTGCTTACTTTCACTTATCCAAATATCCTTTTTGTGTGCTCAACAGAATAAATAAATTATAATACAATCATAATTTTAATTTTTAGATTTAATTGTAAAAAACAACAAAAAATAAATTTAATCTGTCTTGTGTATTTAAACCATATTAAAGCCGTTATTTCTGCATTTCATAAGGAAGATCAATGTATCAACTATGTTGCTGCCCTATACTACCTTATCATAACTTATCATAAACCATTTATTTCACCTGAACTTCATATGCAAACCTTTCATTCTCCCCATTTAGATGTATGTATATCAATTCAACATTTAAATAACGTTAACTGAGATTTTGTAAGTTAGTGACCTGTTTACCACAACAGCACCACCCCTCACTTAAAAAGTTTAGATTTATTTAGGCACGAAACCACCTTGGAACATCTCCATATTAATGTGGTCCCATTAACTGAGGGTACTAATGAGAATTACTTTTATAAATATGTATGTGCCCAAGTCACAACATTATAGAGGAGGGGAGAAAAACACAAGAGACAATGCTGAGCGATGAAGATGAAGCCCCGGAGAAAAGAGTGTTCCCAGCAGAAAATTGGTTTAATTAATAGCACATTTTACATAATGATTACAGTGTAATTGCGCCGACTAGCAGAGTGTCATTAAATATATCCTTGCTCCTTTACAACACCCTCTGGCGAAAAATAATGAGTTACATTGGAAATCACTATGCAACAGGTTCATAAATAACATTTAAGCCCATACAAGGCAAGTACTTATAAATAATAAATATTTGCCTTCTGTAATTGAACGAAAAATGACTGCCTTCCTCGCTCCTCTTTCCTTCATAGGCGTGCTTGTCCTGTTATGGCTGTAGAAAGGAGAATTTTCTCATTTTTCCTCCCCTTGAAAGTGGTGAATAATTTATTTCTCGGCTAATAGTCAACACTGTCAACACAGGGTGTTTAAAATATACCTGTGTCCAGATAAATGTCACGGCGGCTGGGGAAGTGATTATTCCCCGCTTCCAGATATTTTGTTGGATGCAGGCCCTGTATACACTGTAGTAAATCACCCTCTTCCAATTACCTGCCTCCATAAAACAAGCCCATATTCAAATCAGGTCTAAACCGGAGCCCAGAGACGAGGTTCAGTGCGGTTATAACTGTCAAGGGAGGCGGAAAGAGGGGTGCGGCCTGAGGGCTTGTCTGATGTCGGATGCTGTGGAAGAAGGGTTGGGGGCCTGGGGACCAGATGTAACATAGAGTGGATGTTTTGGGCAGATGGTGGGACATTTTTAAGTTTCTGTGATACTTATGTTGTCAATTTGGGGTGACGTTGTTTCAGTTTCTTGGGGATCTTTGGGTCTTGTACTTATTTTGTTGTGAATAAATAATAATAATATGTCTAGTAGTAGATTCTAAAGCAAACCGTGTCAAAAATTCATCTATTTTTTACCCAGTCTCATGAAATTATGTACCTATAGTCACATAATTTTTAGATTTTTTTTCGTGATCATATTACGAATTTCTGTTTATGTGTAATTCTCATGTTTTGGTTACTCAACTGTTTTTTCCTATTTTTAAAACAATGTCGCCTCGCTTTAGGGTTAGATTTGGTGTTTGCGTTAGGATGTGACCTTAAGTATTGGTTTATAATATTTTTTCTGATTTTTTTATATTTTCTAATTTTTTAACCATTGTCACCTGGCATTAGGGTTAGAGTTGGGTTTGGGTAAGGATGTCATTTTATGTAAATCTAACCCTAAACCGAAGCGACAATGGTAAGAAAATAGGACAAAACAGTTGAGTAACTACGGAACCTCTAAGGGGACTGGGAGCAAAAATAAAATAAAGTTTAGTTTTGCGTGAAACTATCGCGTTTAGTTTCGCGTGCGCAGATGAAACTTTTGCTTTCACCTGCACACACGAAACTAAATGCGATAGATTCATGTGCACACGGGAAAGTTTCACGTGAGCACGCGAAAGTTTCACGTGAGCACGCGAAAGTTTCACGTGAGCACGCGAAAGTTTCACGTGAGCACGCAAAAGTTTCACGTGCGCAGAAATTTGTGATACGATCACGAAAAATAATTTAAAAAACTATGTGACTATAGGTACATAATTTCATGAGACTGGGTAGCAAATAGATGAATTTTTGACATAATTTGCTTTAGAATCTAATATAAGTAACTTTCGTTTCACGTGAGCAGGCGAAACTGAACTTTTGATTTTTTTTACTCCAATGTCACCTTAGGGGCTCGGAAAGTAACCAGTACGTGACAATGACACATAAACAGACATTTGTGATACGATCACGATAAAACGCGAAAATTCGTTACAGTATCACGAAAAATAATAAAAAAATTATGTGACTATAGGTACGTAATTTTGTGAGGCTGGGCTGTCTATTTGATACTACTGAGTTAATCTGATTTCTGTAAACATTGTTACAGTCAGTGTTTTTTGTAATTGCATTTGCATTGGCAGTTAAGAGAGTTTTTCCAAATTCAGTGCACCTTTGGACTTTAAAGCCTCATCTGTTTAATCTTTAATCTCTTATGAATTATGCATAAAAATAAAGGTAGGCTAAACAAAACATTTCTTTGCTATTGTACCACTATTTGCAATGTGCATGCAATAGCTTATCCAACAAATAGTTTACAGAAACATTGCATTCAATTATTGGATTTAATCAGACACTTTTTAACCTCTTACACCCTGAGGCTATATTTGGGGGATTTCCGCCTGGATTTGGCCTACCCAATTTCAAAAGCTTTCCTTACCCACATGCAGAGGTTTACATATAAAAGTTTGATACCATTTTACAGGAAACCCTTTGAAATTACATAATACACTGTTGAAAGTGCTAAACATGGAATTTTTCATGGAATCATAATCTATGCAAAAGTTATTTTACTCCAACTGAAGGGAGGAATAATACCCTTTTTGTATGCAATACCCGCCTAAAAACATTTGAAGTGTCCACATACAGTGGAATAAATCCAATATCTTTATATCATTTTATAGAAATCCCTTTGAAGTTACATAAAAAACTGCTGTTTGTGACAAATATTGCTATTTAGGTTGTTTTTCATACGATGAACCACCAAATGATCTTTTTTTGTGTTGCAAACACTGTCTTTAAAAGTGAATAACTCTGGTTCTTTGTGCTCTAGCAGACTGCAGACAGTTCTGGTTGTTAGCAGCAGCAGACAGTAAACACCAAAAAAAGAATGATCTCTTTAGCATGTCAAATTCAAAAGTAATTCTTATTTACTGAAGGGAATGAAAATACATTTTTCATATAAAATAAATATAATAAATAGCAAGGGATTATTCATGCACACAACCAAAGAAAATGCTGTGAATGGACTCATTTTGTAGACTAGGACCAAAGAGAAACAATGATGTATCATTTGTGGCTATCTGTGCTATCTGAGGCAGTTCACGCTCAAGTTTCACATAAATTTACAAAAGATGATTTTTTTTACCTCATTATTCATTCGACGATTGTTGGATATGTGATAATAGAACAAAAATAACAATGTATTCCTGAGAATGAGAGCTTTCATTTGATATACAGGGCTCAAAATTAACTTTTTTATTTGGTAGCACTGGTGCTCCCAACTTTAAAGAGTTAGGAGCACCAGCAAAAATTTAGGCGCATCCATCAAAAAATTTAAAAGCACCACAACTACAATGTAAATGTTAATAGATTTATTTTATTAAAAATAAAACACCACCACCGGGCTTTACACGTCCTATGGCCAGCATTGAAAAGTTGGTCTTCCATTTTATTTTATTTTTATTTTTTGCTGCATAAATTCCTAAATTAATACCCAAATGCTGTTGAAATAGTATTGCAGCAATAATAATTTAACAATTACAGGTAACATGATTAAGATTACATAGAAAATCTAGCAAACACGTAAAACACTGATTAATTGTGACATTACAAAAGTGACCCTAATATAGAAGGCTTATATATATTGGTATTGATAACTGCATTACCAGGATGCTTTTACTACTAAATAGGCAATGTTTTAAAAAATACAACAAAAACATACCATCAGCATTGTCGTATTCCACAGCACGTGGACCACAAGGATGTTTGTCGAATGTCCATTCACCAGCACATGCGCACATACACCATCAAACACACTTTGACAGACAGCTCGGTGTCTCCATCAATAATAAACACATTTGTCATGACACTTCTTGTATTTTTGGCACTTTCGCCATGTTTAAGCAAGGTACGTCTGGCACTTAAAATGTTTTGATTCCGCCATTAACGCTGTTTTACAGGATTTACAGTAAACACAGTAAGTTACATTTTCAAAGCGGAGACATTCGAAATCTTTAAGCCACTCTCTCTGAAAGGTTTAACGTCAACTCGTATTTTCCGGTGGTGGAGTTACAATTGAATCCGGATTGTCGTCAAAAAATACAGTAATAACCTTGGCTGTAATCGGCTCGCTCTCGACATGCTCGCGACGTGTTCGTCTTTTCACATTTCCGCGCGTCACGGCAACAAGGAATGACTTACGCTCATATTAGCCAATCTGCGGTCTCCATTAAACGCAAGAACTTAATGGTGAAATTTGATTGGTTATGTATCGTTGGAGAGAACACTGAACCTGGGACAGCGCCAGCACGCAGGATCACAATCAACTCGCGTCACAACAAAATGGGCAGTCGCACAAATGCTCCCAAATATATTTTAAGGTCGCACAGATTAAATTTCGGTCGCATATGCGACCAAAATGGTCGCAATTTCGAGCCCTGATATAAGACTTGCCCATGTTTGTCATACTTAAAAAATATGAAATATGTGAATATTAAATCATATACAAAATTTTGGGGGGATGGTACTGTAAATTAAGTGTAAATAACTTTCTTACAGTAAAATATATCTCAAAGTAGAAAGAAATTAAAGTTTCTAAGCTTTCAAACAGTATCTCATATGTGGTACTGGGTCCCTGACAGACCATTAAAAATTAAAGGAATATTTTATATTAAGTCATAATAAGTAATTTTGGTTCCCATGATTAAAGAGGTTAAATATTAATTAATATTAGCTTAATAATTGTTTATTTATTTGTAGCGAGTTCAGGAGTTAACTCCCATAATTCCTTGCCTTTTATTACTCAGTAGCTGTACTGTAGGACAATACGGTTTACTCTCTACATCAACATGTAATATCACAAACTCATAAAGTCACTGTACGGCTGCACATAAAAATGACTTCTGGTGATCTACAGATAATCTCAAGCAGGCTAGATAGAGGACTTTGACCTCATTTGTGCGCTCCATCACCCACAACCATTACGAAGAATGCATGCATAAAATAGTGTATCTTTTGCATCTTTTCCTCTCATTCTGATAAATGCCTGACCGTTTCATCATCATGCATGTAGATCACATGAATGTGATTCGATCAGCTCATGGGCGAATACAGGATCTCCTCTTCCTGTGGGTAGCAAAATGTATTACACAACCCGCAACCCGCAATCCTCACGGGCAGACGCTCGCCGGATGCATTTACACGGAGTGCATCAATAACAGAAGATGCCGAGACGTCTTGTCAGGGATCGGAATTGTCATCGAGTCGGGCAAACCATTCCACGCAGGACTCATCTCGGCCCGCAATCATGCCTTAATCTGCAAATACATCAGTTTATGACACGGAAATTTCCCCAATACCTCTGCTTCCATCTGTGTAGACAGTAATCACTAAGCAGACGAGCCTTGCGGAAATGTATAAATAATTTTCATTCAAACATATTAACAGTCAAAATACGCAAATCCTTCTTGTGCAAGGCTTTCTTAAGAAGCAATCAGGACCGCCTAGCTGTGTGTTCTTTGTCTTTCCTTGCGAGAGAGACAAGGTGCAGATTACTTGCGCAGCTATCTTTTGCATAATGGTCTTCTTCAACCCCCTACCACAGACCGATGGCGCATTTAAACTTTCGCTGGCAATCCATTACGTTTACCAAGCTGAGTCCTTTTAATCTCATGCTTCCCTGGAAAGAGAATCTAGACGTGGGTTTAAAGACCTTTTTATGAAGGGGAGCATGCAGGGCTCCGTTCATCTTAGACAAAAAAGGCCTGACACATTTATGTTCCATGGATGGGTTATGTCCCGCCATCTTAAAGAGCAAAAACTTGCAATTTTTACCTGATTGGCAAAGAGGTGACAGGGAAAAGGGACGGTGTGGCAAGGCCATACTGTTGGTGAGAAAATGACCAAGCGAATGAGTCGTTTATTTATGGATCTCATTCATTAAGAAAACCATTTTAGGTCCAACACATAGTGAGATGACTATAAATAAGCAGCTGCCTTCTAAGGTAACACTTTAACCATCATAGATTTCTTCATTTTAATTCGAAATTTCTAATACCTTTCCAGTATTGAAAGAAATGTAATGTAATTTACTCACTTTCATCTCATCTGTCTTCTTGGATGTTTTTGTCTATAAACTTGGTACAGTCCATTCTGGCATTATTGATTTGTCCATGCAAGATAATACAATACTGTCTTTGAATTAAGCTGAAAGGGAGGGTGCATCAGAAACATGATTATAATGCCTTAAACATTGCCTCTGTGAACAGTTCACCAATAGTTTGAACAGAGCAAATGTGTCAGATGTTAGTCTGTGAAGTCACATACTGTATAGCTTCATACCGCATAAGATGCATTATATAATTATCCAGCTTTACTGAGTAACAGTAAATATGCTCTTTTTCCCCAGTAAGGCTGCATGTTATGACCGGATAACTACATCATATTATCACAACTTTATATTTTGTAAATTAAACCATCCTTTCTCCTGACTTGGAAATCGTGCAAGTATGGCAAGACATGGACTGAAGTTTAATGTCACCTTGTTTATATGCAGTTTATATTTTCTGTGTAGTGCATCTTTCAAGAGCTTTTGGAATGTTTAATAACAGTAAATTGTCCAGTGTATTAGACATGTTTTTACAGTACACTCTAAAATGGCTGGGTTATTTTTGACCCATAATGGGTAAATATTGGACAGAACACACCGATGGGTTAAAATTTACCCAATGCTGGGCTGTTTTAACCAGACTGTTGGGTTATTATAATCCATTGTTGCATAACACCAACCCAACATTGGGTCTTTTTAACCTAGCATGGGGTAATTTTTAACCCACCATGTGTTCTGTCCAATATTTACCCATTATGGGTCAAAAATAGCCCAGCCATTTTTAGTGTGTACATAACACATAGTACTGCATGTGTTATAATATATTTATTATTTTCATGAGCGTATGACACATTTTCACCAGGTTTAGGAATATAAGGATTGATCAGGTATGATTCCACTATATTAAACCTTCTAATTGTTTTGATTTACTGTAACCTACTTTTGCTTTTAATGGTTTGTGGAAATGGCAAATTGATAAAGCAGCATTGCATGTACAGTGATGTTGATTATAAATGTACTGCACACATAAAAAATTGTGCTAAATAGAACTAAAATTGGTTAATTGTAATTAAAGGGAAACCACTTTAAGTGCTATATTAAACTGCTATATTAAACTGCTATAGCACTTAAGGTTCTACATAGAACCATTTGACTACCAATGTTGGGACGTTACTTTAAAAAAGTAATAAGTTATAGTTACTAGTTACTTTTCACAAATAGTAACCAAGTTAGTAACTGCATTACATCATTATAAAAGTAACTAATTACCAGGGAAAGTAACTATTGCATTTACATAAAATGTAAAATATTTAAAATAACTTGGATGTCCCCAATATAAAGAGAAACAACTAATTTTGTGGCAGCATGTGATAATGTAAGGTGCTTTATTAGATCAGAATTTGCTACAGACTTGGAGAGACATAAGTTGCACCTTCCATAAACATTTTGCTTTTCCCCTCAACGATGGAAAAGTAGTTTGTATTATACTTTGTGTTTGCGACCGCTACCTTTGAACTTGTTGTACTTGCCATCGCTCTGTTGCCGGTGTGTGCGACTCGGAGGGATTGCGGCACGAGGACCGGTGATCTCCAAAAGTCTTCAACCATGCCAGAAAAGAGCGCTATATTTTTCTTAGTCGCTTTTTTGAAATAAAGTCGCTAAAAGGGTCTAGTTGCTAAATCTAGCGACAGAGTCACCAAGTTTGGACTTTTTTACACTGCTCGGACTGTGCATGTGCTTGTGTGTGATGATGGCTAACGATGGAAATTAAGCCAATCATCATCAGTTATGTGGTGAAAATCACTTCAGTGAGAACAATTATAGTAACGCGCAGCATTTTAATGTCAGTAACAGTAACAACGTTGTAACAGTGAAAAAGTAATTTATTGAATTACTTGTTACTAAAAAAGTAATGATGTTATTAATGCCGTTTATTTATAACGCCGTTATTCCCATCACTGTTGACTACACTGTAAAGAAGTTTGTAATTTTAACATTAAAAAATGTAAAATGCTATGGTTAACGCTAAAAACCCTTAACATATACAGGTAAAAACTCTAATTGATTTAATAAAACATTACATTTAATTTTACACTAAAACTAAACTAAAATGTACAGTTTTTGAAAGTAAAAGGTTTAAATTACCATATATTTCATGGTGTAAATCTCTATAGGATTCAGCTGGTTTATACGTGTACTTTTTTACAGTATTATTAAAAAGAAATATGGTTTCAAGTTAAAAACACAAGTCACCTAAAAATTTACGGTAACGTTCCCACAGTTTCATGCGTGACTCTCCACATTTGATGATATTTAATAATTATATTTCAATATTAAATATTATATTAAGTTGAGTACATTAGGGTGTTTTACGTTGGTGTTGTTTAGTTAAGGTTTATAACATAATTTTTGTGTTAAATGTGCAGCATCTTTACATGTATTGGTAACAATTTATAGAAAGTAGAGATGCACCGATATAAAAAATTTGGTGGGTACACTCTAAAAATGGCTAGGTTATTTTTTACCCATAATGGGTAAATATTGGACAGAACATGTGCTGGTTAAAAATTACTCAGTGCTGGGTTAAAAATGACCCAATGTTGGGTTGTTGTTATGCAACCATGGGGTATAATAACTCAGCAGTTAGGTTAAAATAACCCAGCATTGGGTCAATTTTTAACCCAGCGGTATGTTCTGTCCAATATTTACCCATTATGGGTCAAAAATAACCCAACCATTTTTAAAGCGTATACTAACTTGCATTTACTAAATTCTATAAAGATAACATGATCTGAATGTTATTTATTTATATAATAACCATTAATATTGAACATTAAACTAGCAATGCTTTTTTACATTTTCTATACACAGAGCTCAAATTCATTGAATTTTTTTGTTCTCTTGTGATTCACAAATATATTGCCCATATTTTGGGCTGTTTTTAAACAATTGACCAATACCGATTATTGGCCAATATATCTGTGCTTCTCTAATGGAAAGGCCACTTTTGACATATTGTGATTCCCACCTGTGTTATTAGTCCCTTTCACACATACAGTCTTTACTGGTAATTTACTGGTAAATTGCCGTTAACAGATCATGTGTGAACAGAACCTTTCCGGTAAATCAGTGCTCCCAATTTACCAGTAAGACAGGTTGTAAGATTACCAGTAATTTACCGGTAAGAGCTATGTGTGAACGAAAAATATAAGAATACCGGCATTTAGAACGGGCGACGTCAGACCGCGCTGACAGCTTCAGACCAATCATAATGTTCTAATACAGGTGACGCGTTTACCCCCGCACTGTTTTACGGACGTTTCCACACACACGCTGCTTGAAAGTCAAGCACACCTGAAGTTTACGTCCACATTTCTTCACCAAAGTTGTTTAAAACAGCTTGCCGAATTGCCGACGTCCTTAGCACGCCCTCTGTGAAGCCTAAAGTGCAAACAGTACTGTTGTTTAAAATGCATTTTCGGTTTGACGTCGCCTCATGCAATGTTGTTTGGTCATGAGCAACTTCGCGAGAGTTTACCACAGACGTAAAAACAACAAAATACGGACCGTGGATATGAACGACGTGGATTGTTTACAAATACAACACTGAGCTCAACGCACGCCACAGGTACTTCCGCTTTCTCAACGAATTTACCGGTATTTTGATACTGATGTGTGAATGATGTCTTACTGGTAAAAAGACGGAATGTCACTGCATGTGTGAACAGCATATTTTTGTATTTACTGGTAAATTCATTCTGGTAAATTCATGGTAATTTACCAGAATTACTGTGTGAAAGAGGCTATTGTGGTAAGCTGTATGTTATTAAGTACAAAGCAGATTTATATTACCAGACATATATATTAGTTAATTAAATACTTTGCCATACTAAATACAGTAACAATTGTGAAATATACCAAACTGAAAAAAAGTTGTTTTATATATATATATTTTTTTTAAGTTTTCTGAAAACCACAGCCGCCGTTTTTTCTCAGTAAAAAAACTACAAATTTACAATGCACTGTATAAGGATGCTATATAGCATGTAAAGTTGCTATGAAAATAAAATGAAAAACTAATTTGCTTTGAAATATTGTGGTATTTTTTTTTTACAAATGACTTACTGTATCTGTGAGCTTTATTAAAATTCATGTGCCCCCATAATCAAAAACGTGAATCTTCTCCCCTCCTCAAATAGATCTCTTTTTACTTCCGGTCATATGTATGGCAAGTGGGCGGGGTCCGGGAGAAAATCACTGCGATTACCAAGTAGCAACACGACCCAACTTCAAATGATCTAATCAGATCTCAATGGACAAATTCAAATCCAGCCCTGCCTTATTTAATTTTAGAAACCGGTTTCCAACGTATATACAGTATGTCGCCACGTGGAACATAAGGTAATCGCTACATCTGTTTCATGGTGACTTTAAAGTGGTTCCCCTATGAATACAAACCAATGAACCACTTTCAGTGCTAAAAGTGTGTACATATACCATTTAATACTAAATATGTTGATTAATCATTGTTCAGTGTGATTAAAAATGGATTAACACATTTGTGTGGCTGCCTATGCGATTCAAAATAAATGTTACCTTAGAAAGCATGCTTTCTACAGTATGTAGGCAGCGAGTCAGCTCACTATGTTTCATAGACCGCAGGATTAAGGACATGCATGGCTGACCATAGCCCATGCTTTGAAAGTTTTATTAAATTGCAAATCAAGACTATAGCAAATTGAAAAAAACTCAAGTCTTGTCATATCTGTTCTGTCCCCATGGCTCTCCCTCTCTTTTTCTCTCCCTTGCCCTTCCAGTGTGTGAGGGCGCCTACGAATTATTGCTCACTGAAGTGCAATGGCAAAACCTGGGAGATTCATAGATGGGGCGAATGATAAAGTCCGGCCCAGGAGAAGTGCTACCAGTGCAATAACAGCCTGAGAGGGTCACAATAAAGTTTAGTTTAATGACAAGAACAAATAACTTCAACATTTGGCCGGGGTGCTGAACCTTGCACCGGGGAAGCTCACATCTGATATATCAGCGGGCAACTAGCCGTGACTCGGGGCCGATTGTGCGAGCTTGCGTTCACGAGGGTCCACGGTGATACATGTGGTCGACGTGGCAGGTGTCCATTTTATAGAGTTATTCAGTGAAAAAAGCCTGGATGCTCGGTCCGGTGACCAGGCTTGCGATTATTGTTCTTGTGCAGCTGACACATTCAGTAACACCCCCCCATCCCTCCCTCTGCCCCAGCCAGAACCTCTGACTTCCATACAGCTACTGTTAGCATCCCAGCCTGCACTATAGCAATAACAAACCCGCTATGGGCTAAAGGCTGGACTGAAGCCCAGTAGCTCTGGTGAATTTATTTCCAAGCCCTGCTGCAGCAATTGCTGTCTTGTCAAATGGCTGTACATCCATCAGAGCACTTTCCACTTGAATCACCACATGAAATTAAAAGACTGGACCAGTTTAAACGGACACCACAAAACAAAATTATAGTTATTTAATATGTTAATATGTTTATGAGGATGTACAGGTGTTCTATAAGTTCTCAAGATGTGTCAATATAGGATCAAGCCATGATGTGCAGTGGATTGGATTGTTTGCAGCAGCTGGCTTAGAAATCAGGCTTGTCTGCACTTTGTTAAGACCAGCGGGAGTGTGCAACATCGGTTCAGTTTCCCACATTTGGGTCATTAAGATGATCCAACATATAGATCATTTTTCATACATACTTGATCTTTGCTTGGGCAAGAAATTGGGCTACTTTTCATAGCTGTGACAAAAGACCCGCTGTGCTCATGGGAATCCAACCAGTTTGATATCTTGATCATTTGGTTGTTCTTTACATTAATCTCAACATGATTAACATTAATCTCAAACATTTTATTGTGAGATTATTGTGCATGTTATTACAAAGAACAATACATTTTTGTGCTGTAATCGTTCATCATAAACTCAAGGTGTTGGAAAATATTAGCAAATTCCCATTTGCTCTGACTGTTAAAAATTAATAATTTAATAATATGCCTTTACAAGCATATGTCATAAAGTTTCATAACCTCAGGAGTGTCCAAATGATAATGATAGTTCTGTATTGATGCCAAAAATTAAAGAATTCTTTTGTTAAATTTTATTCTAAATTATAATTAAAAATAATCTTCCACATCCATTTACATCAAATAAAATAGATTTTATTACTTTTATAGCTTTTCTTATAAATTCATGATCATTCTCCTGTGAAATTTTTCTATTTTATCTATATGCATGCATTATTACTCCATGCATTTATATAATTCTCCTAAATCTCATTTTATTTTTTTATACGAGACTTCGAAGAAACGACTTTATTCTCGTAATGTTACAAATTTTGTTGTAAACATGACACCATTAAATTCGTATTATTTTTTTCTAATTTAATCTCCTGTTTTACTACAAAGTATTTGAGTAACAACAAAATTGTCTTGACTTTAATGGCAAAATAAACAAAATTGAAAATGATCTAAAAGTCTCAATCCATGTCAGTAGAATTGTACCGTAGTTGTTCTGTAGGGTAATAACCAGCATCTTCTCAGCTAAATATTGAGACAGCCAAACTTTCAAAGCTCTTTCAGCTCCATTTGCCACCACATTTTCAGTTTACACAGGCTTCAGAGATCCATTTAGCCTCTCTATTGTCCAATATGGCCAGCATGCTAATCCTTTTGATAGTGTATCATTTGAAGAGAATAGTGGATACAAAAGAGGGACAAGTGGTGACAAATGATACACCCTCAGAACACAGCTCCAGACACGGTTGCCAAGAACACAATATAAGCGCTGAAAGGAGTTGGAAACAAACCGAGATGCACGAATCCATCACAAATGTCAAGACATTGTTAGCACAAAACATTAACATTCATGATGCGCCGTGTTTGCCCTGACCATCGATGGTTATAGTTGCACTTAAGATGCGATTTTGTACATTTGCATTTACTTTTGACTTACAATGCATTTATTTTTAGTATGTGTGCGTTCGCATTGCTAACACAATGCTGTAGCAACTGAGCAAGACGAAAATTTTGATAAAGTATATCAGACCAACAAACAACACACGCAGTGGGAAAAGGGAGCGTTGAGGGCGGTAGATAACCTTGGCGCATAAGCGCAGCTAAAATGTTATGCCTCCTCTCGACAAGCTGAGGTAATGTTACGCCTCAGGGGACTGTTCAACATAGAGGCTGATTAGCGATCAGTGTTATAATTAAGAGTAGCTTTGACACAGGCAGTGTTCCAGAAAACCCTCCGAGCGAGTGCCCACCCTCGGCCGGTGTCCTATCCTTGCCTCTATTCATTCCCCACCTCTCTTCTGGAGGACCCTTGGGACCACTTCACAAGGCTGTTTATGGTAGTATCCCATTATCTCACAACAACAGGCATCGGGGCCACACAGGCCCCCGCCAGCTGCGTCGGCCAGCCTTGGAGTGCGGCTCCAAGTCGACGATAAAGAGCAAGTTGAGTTTAAACAAAAAAAGTTACACCATATTTGCTCAGACTAACTATGATGAAAGGCAATGAAGACAAGGGGTCCTCATATAGGTATCAATATAAATATTACTGGAAGGTCAATTAATATGTAAATTAACTCCTCCATTTAATTAGCTATTTAACTATTTTCCGAGGCATGGACATATTAAATCATGCTTAAAGACCCCTCTAACTAGCCTCTTGACAATAGTGTGAGGGAGTCACAGGCTCATAAACCACCGGCTTGACCTATAAAGAGCCCCGAGTCTGCTAATTCCATCTCAGGCTAATTTTATTACTTGCATAAAATAACCATAGTGCTGCTTTGTGGCTGTAAAGAGGATATGGGTGATAAAACTAGCTGGAGGAAGCATCTGAAAATCTCCTCTTTACTAGTGTTCTCATTTATTATTCTATTATTCTTTGCCAGGTACCGAGCCCATGTGAAAGACAAATGACCTTATTATATTAAATAATTTGTGAGGATATTAACAGTTAATCACACATAAACATCATTTAAAAGGTATTGATTTTGCCACACTCTACAACTTGTAAAATTTACGTCCGCTAACATGATAATAGATAATCAACGTGATTAGGTCAGACATGGCCAGGGGACGAGGCAAAGGTGAGCTGAAGTACCTGACGTGACCCTCCTTGGTGGTAAACAAATATGTGTCCTTGCTGGTTTGATGTCTCAGATCCTGCACAAAATGGAAAATACAAATGAGATCTCTCGAATGCTGTCGGCTGTGTCTCCTAGATAGAAATAAGCTTAAATGGAGCTCAAATGGAGATGTTTGCTTAAAGGGATAGTTCACCCAAAAATAAAAAAATATGGCATTTCGTCATTTATTTATTATTTGAGAGTAAAACGTATTTATTTATTTATTTTGCTAAACAAATAAAGACATTTGTAATCAAGCAGGAATGAGCATTAATATGATCTCACATTTCTTCTATAAAAACTTTGAAAACCAAATTAGCTATGTTGTTGTTATCCAAATGAATTTCATAGCATTTTTCACAAAAAATGCACAAAATGCCTTCCAGGAAAAATTTATTTTAAAATATATAAACATACAAACAGTGTTGGGGTAACGCATTACAAGTAACGTGCATTACGTAATAATATTACATTTCTGAAGTAACGAGTAAAGTAACGCATTACTTTATAAATGTACACAATATTTGAGTTACTTTTTTAAAAAGTAATGCGAGTTACTTTTCAGTTGAATTAATTCAATTTAAAAATAAAATAATGTACTGAATAAAACTGAACATATTAACGTAGAATTATGCATTTTGTGCGCCTGAGCGGGAACAGTTTGAGTTAGAAACGGAGATGGCAGGCCAGAGCTTGACATTTTTGCGATCATAAAAAACACCTGCAAGGCCTGAAAGAGATCAAGCCTCAGCCAAGTAAGAAAAGGTAAAGCAAAAGTAACTTAAAAGTAACGTAAGCATTACTTTCCATGAATAGTAACTAAGTAACGCAATTAGTTACTTTTTTGGGGAATAACTTAATATTGTAATGCATTACTTTTAAAAGTAACTTTCTCAACACTGCATACAAATATATCAAATGAAAGAACAGACCCTCTGCTTTCAAACAAACAATAAACAAACAAACAAACAAAACAGGAAAAACTTTCATCCTATCTATTTTTTTCTCTGCTTATAAACTCTTAAATATGTGTATTTTTCTGTAAAAATATTTTTTTTGCAAAAAGCTAAAATAATTGCATTTTTATGAAGGAACTTTCTAAGGGATCAGATTCAGAATGATAATCAAATCATACACAGAGTTTAAAATGAGCAAATAAAGTTTTTTTCATAAATAGGGCAAGTGCGTGAGTATTCATCTAGTGGATAATCGCGGTATTGCAGATTAACATAAAAACTTATCAGGAACACGTTTTTTATGCAAATGTTTTCTCTTAATTGACAAGATAACTCGTCAATGGCGAGGAAAGAGTTAAGCAGGAAACAGAAGCACCATTGACTTTAGGAAAAAATCCTACTATGGAAGTCAATGGTGCTCAAAAACGGTTTGGTTACAAACATTGCTCAAAATATATACAGGTTTGTAACAACATGAGGGTGAGTAAATGATGACAGAATTATTTTGGGGGGTGAACTGTCCCTTTTAAGGATTAGTCCATTTTCTTAAAAAAATCCAGATATTTTACTCACCACCATGTCATCCAAAATGTTGATGTCTTTCTTTGTTCAGTCGAGAAGAAATTATGTTTTTTGAGGAAAACATTCCAGGATTTTTCTCATTTTAATATACTTTAATGGACATCAACGCGTAACAGTTTTAATGCAGTTTGAAATTGCAGTTTCAACAGAGTTTCAAAGGACTCTAAATGATCTCAAACGAGGCATAAGGGTCTTATCTAGCGAAACGATTGTCATTTTTGACAAGAAAAAAAAGAACTTTTAAACCACAACTTCTCGTCTATCTCCGGTCCTCCGGTTTAAACTCATGCCTTATACCACTGAGCTAAGCAGGAGCACATTGTCTCATTATTCTGTGTAAGCATCTAATTTTTGTCCATATTTATGTTTTATAAATATAAGACATATAAGACTTGCATAGTGTGTGGGTTGTCTGCAGTTATTCTATTCACTGCAGGTACTGAAGATGTTGTTGAGAGATCAGTCTCTTTACAAAAATGCATTAACAGCAGGTAGCAGCAGAGGACAACACCAGACATGCAAATCTGTCTTGTGTCCCTTTGGGGACAGCAAAGCAATGGAGAGAATACAGGTTTGCCTCTGGTCTCAGAGTTAATCTCAGAGTCTGGAAACGCGGTAGATTGTACCAGAGGAGGTATTGAGAATGATGGACTTGGAAAATAAGACTATACAGTAAATTCCTTTCATACCTTCAGTTGCATATGTGATTTTTGTACAAAAAAATGTGATCAAGTTTATTGTGATTTTGTGTGTGTGTGTTTGTGTGTGTACCTGGTAATTATCACGTTGTGGGGACCAATTGTCCCCACAAAGATAGGAATACCAGTATTTTTGTGACCTTGTGGGGACATTTTGATGTCCCCATGAGGAAACATGCTAATAAATCAAACAGAATGATGTTTCTTGGAAATGTGAAGTAGTAGAAGGGTTTCTGTGATGGTTGGGGTTAGGGAATGGGGTAGGTAAGGGGAATAGAATATACAGTTTGTACAGTATAAAATGCATTACGTCGGTGTGTGTGTGTGTGTGTGTGTGTGTGTGTGTGTGTGTGTGTGTATGACACTGGTCTGGCTGATTGATTATGACAGCGCTATCTTTTATTAGCCTTGTGGTTCTTAATAAAATTCTTTCTTACAAGGGAAATGCTGGAGCTTTGGCTAGATTAATCCAGTAGATTTATTATTTTAGCACATATAGATCCAGGTAATTAAATGAGAATTTGACAGTTATGCTAAATGGTGCTAAATTACATTTCAGCCTTTCAAATATCACTCAAATAAGTCACTTTTTAACACAATATATTATACAAAATACTATTATTTTATTTGTGTCACAAATTTTATATATATATATATGTATGTACATGAGGACTTTTTCAAGTTTATTTTTTTTAAATTACAGAATTTAGAATTTTTTAAGTTTATTTAAAAAAAATAATAAATAAAATATTAAAAAATAAAAAAATAAAACTAAATCATAGAAGATGCAGAAGAAAATATATATTTTTTAATGAAAATCTGCAGAAGTATTACATTAGCAGACATATTTCCATACAAAATTTAATCAACATTGGAGAGGTTTTACAACCTTTTCAGTGCAGTGAATAGAAACCAGGCTAAATGAATTTTGGGATTCACTGGGTTTGTTACAAGCCAGTCATTAAAATGAAATTTGTGATTCGTTCCAATATTTTCCTTAAAAGGAATCAACATATGAAGAGTTTCGTTGCAAAACTAGATAACTCCGTTTATTTTTTAATTTCCAGAAATCTCGTTTTTTTAGTTGTTCATTCCAATTAATATCAATTCAACTGCAGTTGGTTTGTTTTATGAATTTAAACCTTCATAACTTAAAAAATGCAGCTAAGACGCACCATAAAACAAAATAATAACATGATAACATAATAATAAACATGTTTTGACAAACATGTTAAAAACGGATTTATCTTGTTTTGCAACGAAACTCTTCATATTTTAATGATGTGCTTTCGAATTACAACTTGATTTTAGCAGCTTATTAGATACCTCCATATACCCTCTCAGTGTTCTTAAACACAACACATGCATTTTCTACATGTGTGAAGATCACGTGTCTGTAGATGCATCCATCGATTTTGAGTTTGTTTTGCCAATCTGCATTTACACTTCCTGTTTTTATGCCAAACGGCAGACGGGCCGAAGCCGTCTGTGGCAATTTTTAAGGCTCGGACGAGTGTGAAGACGGCAAGTCTTTCTCTGTTCAGAGCCTGTGACCATCGCCTGAGCCCGGGAATCAATTCTCTCTGTTTACAGACCATTTCACAGCCCTTTACCTGCAACATCACTTGTGTCAGGCCCATAAATAGCCTCGGATATATAATGGTTGGATTAGCATAATGGTTAGAGCCGCAGCCCCTTGCCAGCACAAAAGGAAATGTCAACACGTCCCCCTTCTCCGCGAAAGCAATTAGGGGCCCATTATACGGCCTCACTGGAAACATCATCAAGGTTAAAGACAAGTCCAACACCCCTCTGACCGCTCTTTTATTCCACTCTTTGATAGATGAGCCATAGAAACTGAAATGTTGGTAAACAGTGGCTTGGAGGGCTCTCTTTAAGATCAGCCCCAATCAGCCCATACACTCAGCATACGAAGAGTTGAGTTTGTGTGTGTGTGCGTGGGTGGGTGGGTGGATGCGAGCGCCATGCAGAAATGCGAGTATTTGCTTAACTACACAGCAGGTTTGCACTGGAGAGAAAGAGAGAGAACGAAAGACAAAACTAAAGACAGAGAGAGAGAATAGATTGTTGGTCATTATAATATGACAAAGGAGGCAACAGTTGTACCTCATTCGATATGAATGCTAAATGTGATATTTTTAGATAGTTTGAAAATAATGTTGTGTTTCAGGTTTTATAGAATATAGTACAATGATGTTTTGCTTTCCTGCTTAGAGACTAACGTGTGATTAAAATCCATTATTTTATTTTTATTAATTTTTTTATATCCATTATTTAACATATAAATAATTGTTTGTATTTTGTTAATGATATCAAATATATTTACAAGGACACTGAAATATACAGTTACTGTACTTAGACTATAATGTATTTAAGTTGCATGTATTATTGCTGCTTCTGTAATAATATTCCATAAAAATTTAGGATTTCTACACTGTAAGAAATGGATCTGTAAGTCATGTCAATGCACTTGTGTAAATTTTGACTAGTAACAACAAGTTACAAACAAGTCAAATTTAATTTAAGTTAAAATTTAAGTTAAAGGGCCCATATTATGCAAAATCTACACTGTAAAAACATTTGATGTAATTATGCAGCTGGTTGCCAGTAACTTACTGTAGAAGATAAAACTGAAAATGTTTCATGCTCATTTAACTTTGAACAAACTGTTGCAAGTAAATAACATAAATGTAAAGTAATACCAGTAATACTGTAATTTCTACAGAAATCTTTTACAGTGTACTTTTACAAGGTGCTTGGACATAAATGTGTGTTGGCAGTGTGTGAACATCACCCTACAATGAAAAAAAATGCACCCACTCCTCCTTTTTAATCTCCATTAAATCAGAGCAGTGTCATTAGACATGCTGTTTTGATTCTCTTGGTAATGTGATGTCACACTAACAAAGCCCCGCCCATAGCCACTCACTGACTGGTTGACTTTACCCAAAATCTTTTTTAAATGTGTTTGTTAGCTCGTTGGAGCACTAATGTGGTTAGAGATATTATTGTCTCAGACTGTATTCACAGGAATCAGATCTTTTTAAGCAAAAGCAGTAGCTCATTTACATTTAAAGGTACTCACAGCACTTTTTTGTTCCCATCCAAATGGCTTTTTGGACATGCTATAACACATGATCTGTGAGCTATTTCGAGCTGAAAGTTCACAGACACATTCTAGTAGGCACACCTGAGACAATTTATATATTACATTTTATAAAAATGGGCATAATATTGTCCCTTTAAAGTTATGTAAAAACATTTTTATTGATCACATAATTTTTACAGTAAATTAATCTTAATCTATTATAATTTAATTACAAATTGGAGAAATGTAATAAGAAATAGTTAGATTTTTGCATTACATATCTACCAATTTGCATTTAAAGGAATAGTCTACTCATTTTCAATATTAAAGCTCACGTAACACACGCTGTTTCTGCATTTCTGATATCAATCTGGAGTACCTATAGAGTAGTATGACATCCTTTATATCTCTGAAGAGTCTTTAGTTTAATCAGATTTATAAAAGAAATATTAGCTTTAACGAATCTTTCCGATAACGTACGAAAAAATGAAGAAGGAGGAGTTATAACACGGGAGGAGCGAGTACGAGTCATGCAACACTACAACACTGTTTTAACTTATGATTCACTACATGTTCGTGTCATTTATATAATATACACGCGCCTATTTCCAACATAAGACAGAAGTCTTACTTACCACGTGTAACTCGTCATGACCCGGTTCTGAAAATCCACCGCATCAAACACACACGCAAAACTCCGCTGCTAATCCGGATAATAAACTATATCCATTGTTTCCATGAGGCTGGATGTCTTCTCCTTACATCCAAAAACACACTTCTTGTTGTGCCATTGTTGACTTTTGAAATTAAACGAAGCTGAGTGGCGTGATAAGCTGTTAGCAAGCTCTAGCGTCTCTCGCTGACTGACGGCTGGGCGGGGTTTTCCGGGGGAAGTTTTCCGGCGGAAGCCCATATAAAGAAGTGATACGTATCGAAAACCCCTGAAACGTCAGTTAGAACCGTAATCGAAAAAAATTAGCCGAAACTTGTATGAACCCTGGCGAAGTGCATTCGGCACAGAAATACTCTGAAACACGCCCAACTGCATTTTTGACACTTTGCCTACGTTTAGCATGAGGAAACAACTCTATAACTGTGTTAATAAGTCAGAATGCTTGAAATACCATTAAACCCCCCCTTTAAAATATATTATTACCTTAACTAAGAAATGTTGATACATCCCTCTATCATCTGTGTGCGTGCACGTAAGCGCTGGAGCACGCTGCGACGCTTCGATAGCATTTAGCTTAGCCCCATTCATTCAATTGTACCATTTAGAGATAAAGTTAGAAGTGACCAAACACATCAACGTTTTTCCTATTTAAGACGAGTAGTTATACAAGCAAGTTTGGTGGTACAAAATAAAACGTAGCGCTTTTCTAAGCGGATTTAAAAGAGGAACTATATTTTATGGCGTAATAGCACTTTTGGGAGTACTTTGACTCGGCGCAGTAACACCCTCCCTCTCCCATTATGAGAGTGAGAAGGGGAGCGGACTTTTCAGGCGAGTCGAAGTACTCCCAAAAGTGCTATTACGCCATAAAATATAGTTCCTCTTTTAAATTTTAAAAAATGAGTAGACTATTCCTTTAAACATTGTA
Source organism: Misgurnus anguillicaudatus (assembly GCF_027580225.2). NCBI lineage: Eukaryota > Metazoa > Chordata > Actinopteri > Cypriniformes > Cobitidae > Misgurnus > Misgurnus anguillicaudatus. The sequence goes on from NC_073344.2 coordinate 7,963,607, forward strand.
TTTCATAATATGCTCATTGTTTAGCCATTTAGTATATAATTTACATCATACAGTGTAATATTTATTCAGACTGATCTCACGGAAAGTCGTGTTATAGTCATGCAAAATTTGATTAATTTATTCGTGTCCATGGCACGAAATTCTGCTTTTTTGTGCCTTGAGCATGAATGTCTTTTTCGTGTCACTCATGAATTTCTATAAATAGTTATACGTGTCAGTTGCACAAAATTTTCATGACTATAACACAACTTTCCGTGAGATCATGTTGTATTTATTATAGTATATGGTGTAATATATATATAGTAATATTATCTCATTAAATATAGCTAATCTGGTTTACTATAACAATTCATTCTCCGATGAAAACAGAACCAGCAGTCAGCCCTTGTGGAAATGTAAGGATAACATCTAAAATGTGCCAACCTTTCATTTTTCTTTCTCTCTGTAATTTGTGGAGCAGTTTATAACAGTGCTGGCAAGGAAGTGTTAAGAATCAAAAGGCCTTGTAAGTGTTGCCACAAAACTGCAAAGGCAAGCAAGGCCATAGAGCAATGGTTCATGACCACCTATCATTCTGTGTGTGCGTGCGTGATCAGATTAGGGTGCTGCAAGTTAGCAACCTAAAGGTCGTGGCCTTCAGCATTGAGAGAAAATAAAACTCTGTTGCACGGCCCTAAGTTAGGAAGGGGAAAAGCACAACTCCTAATACCTGGACTCTCACCTCCAAAAATGTTGCGAAGGCACCATTTATCCTACAAACTACAACCGTCTGGCCTATCGTGATTTATAGCATATGCATTTATTGGTATTGGCTTTGTTAAAGTTGAAAATACTTTCTACAATCTCTGTTTATATTTAGTGGTATATTAAGTAAGCCATTTGCAATTTGAGTTGAAACCACTGATCTATATAAATTACTGGATTGCGCATAGAACGCTTGACGTAACAGCGTGAGGTGAAGCCAGCGCAGAGTTCGAGCGGCCATCTTGGTATACCCAACCGGCAGATATAACGTCCATTAACGTCCATTACTATTGTCCATCGTAATAGAATGTTTGGTATACCAACATGGCAGCGTGGTGGCTTCACAGTTGTGACGTCATGTGCAATCCAGTCATTTAAATAGACCAGTGGTTGAAACATTGGGAGCCCTTATGAAAGGAAAATATATTTACCAATATACTTGAAATATATTGTAATATATTATTTTCCTTTCCATTTTCCAATATATTGGCAATTCATGGAATAATATATTGATGGGACATATATTCTATATATGTGTAATATATTGCAGTATATTGCAAAATATACAAATTATTGCCGCTTTCAATATATTGCACATTAATATAATATATGCGTTTATATATCAAAAAATATATGCAATGTTATATTTATAAATATCCTCAATATTGTATTCCGATTTATATGCGAAAATCTATTAACAATATATGTACAGATTATAGGGTCACATGTATGTTTACTATATGGTAGAATATATTTCAAATATATTTAAAATTATATGGAAATATATACATGACAAACTATTACATGTAAAAAATACAGTGCCCTTTTTGTTCTTGATTGCAATACATTTTGTATCATATATACATGTATGTATACTGCAATATATTGGAAAATATAAATATTAAATCCCATATATGGGAATATGTTGCCTAATATATTACATGATATTTTCCAATATACTGCAATATATATTTGTTTCGTAAGGGAGGGACATGCCAAGGGCTCCAACTTTTCCTTAAATACTAATGCAACCACCATGCACCATGATTTGCTTGTTATTGGTAGTCGAAGGTAAGTGGTTTTAGTGCTGATGACAAAAATTTGGATATGCCCACAAGGATATGCACAAGATGAGCTTGAGCAAGATGAGCAAGATGAGCATTTGGTGGGTTTTCAAATGGACAAACATGGATTTTGACATGTGGTCTGTAAGTCTCTACATCGGATCAAATGCGTGATGCCTGAATTACCACTCCAGCTGCTTAACCACTGGATTACCACCATCCCGCTGGTAATCCATTATTACAAAACATTACAAGATAATAAGTCACCGAGCTGCGTAATATTGATTGGGGTTCAGGAGACTTATCTAGAGAGGAGACGGGAGTGAATGATTGTGTTTAAGAGAGAACATTATCAGTGTGACCACACACATACAGATACACAAAGTGCAGCCGAGAACTTGCTAAAGTGCTACATCCAATCGAAAAGCCAAATTGTATGCTGAAAATCTAATGCCTGCTGTCTATCCAGGTCATTTTTTATTTCGGTTCTTGACCACATTTGCAATTGCTCTTTCTTACATACTTATTGGGAGAAAGTGATGTGCTGTTATGCCCTACGTGTTCTCGCTCTCGTCTCAGTCGCGAAAGAGAAATACATCTCCTTTTTTTCCCGAGCGTGTGTCTGTTTTTAATCTTGTTCACCTGCTCTACATTTTTATCTGTGAAGATGAAATAGGTAAGGATGACTTTGTCAAAGACAGCCGTGTCGAGCATTGACTGAGCACGGCCAGCCGAGAGCACCATGCTGGATGAATAAATCTGTCCATTAGGAGAATTTAAATAACTTTTACAGTTTTATCAGGGTCTATTTGTTAGGCAGGAGATTTATGGTCAGCCTGCGACGCCGTCCGTGTTTCTGATCTGCCCTGTCTGGAGATTAAATCTGGATCAGCCTCAGGAGAGACCGGCTTGACTGCCACAATCCACAATTGGAAATGATCTTATCTCTTTAAAAATCGCCTGGAGTCGACGGCGGGGACGAGCAAGAGCTTTCTCTCCCCCTTTCTTGCTTTTTCCGTGTCCTATATGCCCTCACTCATAACAGAGGAGATGGGGAAGCCATATGTACGCCATTTTGGTTCACCCCTCCCCTTAACACGCCGCGTAAACTCCACACAATCGCATGCGATTCTCTGCAACGATAACACCCTCGCCTATCAGCCAGGTGCGTTCTGAGGCAGCGGATGGCCTAACAAGGAGTTAAACGTTTTTCCGTGGTACTGCCCCTGCTTTAATTGATTGATGTTAAAAGTTTGGCTAATAAAAAACTAGCAGGTGATCGGAGGCAATCCCGGACACGTTCTCAGAGGGTAACAGGCTGGATTGAAAGTGACAGCTTGCATTTTCGGCTTGAGCCGGTTTTGTCATCTCAGGGGCTGGATGTGTGGATCTGCCTCTTTAGACCAGAGCCGGTGTGAAACACACATGTACTGCGAATCAGGGAATCAATACAACACTTAATGAACAATTAGGGGAACAGCTGTAGACCTGTCAAAGACCCATCTGTACATGGAGCTGGAAGTGAAGAGAGGAGAGAGAGGTAGAGAGATGTTTTTTGGGATCCTCTAAAATGCAACTCGCTGCCTGAATCTAAAAGAAACCTAATATTTTGATTTAAAACACCTTTGAATAAAAGTAGCTCCAGTTTAAGAACAAACAAATAAATGTCAGTTCATCTGACATGTTTTCTTGTAAATAAGCATTTTTTATCAGGCTCTTATGTTTATGTTTAGTAGTTTCACTTTGATGGCAATGAAAAGGTTATTAGTCAGTAATTTAAATGTCTTATTGTCACAAATGTCACTTTAGTCATTTCATTGGTATTTAACAAATTTGACAGTCTTTCGCTGCAAAACCCTCTAAGTGCTTGCAAGCTTTTTGGCAATAACCTCCACAAAATAAATAAATAAAAAAATCTTTTTTTTTTTGGACAACACAGTACATAGAAAACAGGTTGCAAAATCACTAAAGATGCAATTAGAAATGTTACACATTAGGGGGCGCTGTAATGCATGTGGCTGCCACACTGGTGTTGTATTCAAGTCCAAGTACTCACAAGTTTGAATGTTGTTTACATTCATCATCTGTGCACTTTAAAGGGGTGGTTCAATGGTATTTCATGCATTCTGACTTATTAACACTGTTTAAGGGTTGTTTCCTCATGCTAAACGTAGGCAAAGTGTTAAAAAAGGAGTTGGGCGTGTTACAGAGTATTTCTGTGCCGAATGCACTTCGCCAGGGTTCGTAAAAGTTTCGGAAAATGTTTTCCGATTACGGGCCCAGCTGACGTTTCAGGGGTTTCTATACGTATCACTTATGTTTATGGGCAATTCCTCCGGAAAACCAAATACCCATCAATCAGCAGGAGACGCTAGAACTTACAAACATCACATCACGCGACAGCTTTGTTTAATATCAATACTCAACAATGGCATGAATGAAGAAGTGTGTTTTTGGATGTAAGAAGAATAAAGTCAGCCTTATGGAAACAATGGATATAGTTTGTTTATCCGGGGTAGCTGTGGAGTTTTGCATGTGTGTTTGTTTAACGGGGGTCATAAGTTGCATGCGGTTAGTAAGACTTTTGTGTTATTTTGGAAATAGGCGCGAAAGTGTATATTATATAAATGACATGAACATGTAGTGAATCTGTGACTCGTAATGTTACTCGCTCCTCCCGCGGTAGTAACTCCTCCTTCTTCATTTTTTTGTATGTTATCGGAAAGAATCGGAAAAGCTAATCTTTCTTTTATAAATCTGATTGACCTGAAGACTCATCGGAGATATAAAGGATGTAATACTACTCTATAGGTACTCCAGATTGACATCAGAAATGCAGAAACAACTTGTGTTATGGACGCTTTAAGGTCCTTGAAAAATCAATGTGGCGTTTAGCTGATTCTGTCAACAAAGCAATATTTCTGAATAGCCTGAGGCGGGGATTAAAGAGATAGTTCACTCAAAAATGAAAATTCTGTCATCATTTACTTACCCTCATGTTGTTACAAACCTATATAAATTTCTTTGTTTTGATGATCACGGAGAAAGATTTTTTTTAGGAATATATGTAACCAAACCATTTATGAGCCCCATTCACTTCTATAGTATTCTTTTCTCCTACTATGGAAGTAAATGGGGCTCAATATCTTCCTTCGTGTTCATCAGAAAAATTCAAGTTCAAGAAAAGTATACAGGTTTGAGAGTGAGAAAATAATGACAGAATTTTCATTTTTGGGTGAACTATCCCTTTAAAGGATTAGTCAATTTTCTTAAAAAAAAAATCCAGATAATTTACTCACCACCATGTCATCCACAATGTTGATGTCTTTCATTTTTCAGTCGAGAAAAAATTATGTTTTTTGGGGAAAATATTCCAGGAATTTTCTCATTTTAATGGACTTTAATGGACCCCAACACTTAACAGTTTTAATGCCGTTTAAAATTGCAGTTTCAAAGTACTCTAAACAATGTCAAACGAGGCATAAGGGTCTTATCTAGCGAAACGCTTGTCATTTTTGACAAGAAAAATAAAAAATATGCACTTTTAAACCACAACTTCTCGTATATCTCCAGTCATGTGATGCGCTAGCGCGACCTTACGCAATCTGTCATCACGTCAAGAGATCCCGGAGGAGAGGACGTATGCGAAACTACGGCCCAGTGTTTACAAGTGTGGAGAAAGAGGACCGTTCCGACGTTGTTGTAAGTGGAATGATACTAATTAATGTCTTTGTGTCAGTTTAATGTTTAAAATGGTCCGCAAATGTGCGTTTCATATATGTAACACGTGACCTTTCAACGGCATTACGCAATTACGTGAGGTCGCGCTGGCACGTCACAGGACCAGAGATAGACAAGAAGCTGTGGTTTAAAAGTGCATATTTTTTATTTTTCTTGTCAAAATGACAACCTTTTCACTAGATAAGACCCTTATGCCTCGTTTGAGATTGTTTAGAGTCCTTTGAATCTGCAATTCCAAATTGCGTTAAATCTGTTATGTGTTGGGGTCCATTAAAGTCAAATAAAATGAGAAAAATCCTGGAAAGTTTTCCTCAAAAAACATAATTTCTTCTCAACTGAACAAAGAAAGAAATCAACGTCCTGGATGACATGGTGGTGAGCAAACCATCCGGACCCTTTTTAAGAAAATCGACTAATCCTTTAAGCAGATTTGAAGCAAAGGTATTTCATAAACATAAAACGTACTGAGAGCATTATCTTATTTTTGATGGATGTTTTTAGTGGCTTTTGCATCTGAGCTCTTCAGATGTACAGTATGTCCTGTACACTCTAAAACCCGCCATTGGTTTTACCCAACAACAACCCAGCATTTTTAGAATGCATTCATCCACACAATCCTGAAAGCATCCATGCAAGCCAAAAACTTTGATTTCATTTGAAATCATTGCAGTTAGGAAATTTTTACATTGTACAATATTTGGCTTTTGCCACTAGGTGTCAGGCAAGCTCAAGATGACTGTCAAATTTACCAGCACAGCATAAACAAAAAATTAATGAGTGAACTAAATCACACACACACACACACACACACACACACACACACACACACACACACAGTACTAAATTAATATCTCTTGCCCATTTTCTTTCAACCTTTTCATGATGCATAGAGATATATTCCCCAAAACTGACATGGACTGTAAATGATAGGGATGAAGTGAGGCTCTCCATCCACCTGTTAACAGGAAATGTCGACCTTACATGCCAATCAAAGGGAAAAATAGATAACATCAACGAACACACACGCACTGGCACAGTGCACTGACACACAAAAACATTTCTGTTAGATCGCTTCAGCCTTCGCTTGCCTCCACAGACATTATAGATTACTGGTCTGTGACTGACAGATATTATGCTTAACTAAGCACAAGTATCTGTACCTGGGGAAAGGCAGATTATAATTGACCTTGGACACCCTCGGTCGTGCTTTATTAAAACTTCATTTAAAAAAGACAAAACCTTGGTGAGGACAAGGAGCCACGGCCATAATGGATTAGATGGAAATCCATTATGCATCGCCCACAAGAAAAAGTAGGGACGGAGACCTGCTTTAAAAATATATTTTTAGTACAGAAAATTAATGCCCCCATACAGGGCCACTGAATCATTTTAAATGGCCTTTTTTAGTATATAGGTATATGTGTTGAGAAGGCCAATATTTCAGCAGCACATAGACTAATGGCTCATTAATAGATAAATGTTTTTGGCTTTTTTCCCTTTGGTTGTGGGATGCTATTTTAGTCCCCTTTGTGAATAAGTAAAGGTTATTTTGCATTTAACTGAGTGTGTCAGGTTACTGTATTTACATTCAGAAAAATATCTAATATTGTTGGGTTTTAATGTTATTTTCTTGTTACACATATTAAGAAATAAGGCACCCAAGGTCACTCTATATTAGTCACTAAAAGAAATGTAGTAGTTCACCCAAAAATAATTTACTAATGCTTAATAAAATTATGTTTTAAAAAAAATGTTAATATTTTCATTATGAGCAGCATTATTTTCAACCTAGCGTTGGGGATGAACCTAACCGTTGGGATGTAATTTGGCATTAGTACCCAAACATTAATGCCATTAAGCCCCTTATACTTATTATTAGCAGGAAAAGCCTCTTATTTCTTCGGAGCAGACATGTATTGAGGTATTCCTTTGAGGTTTTATTACATACCGCTTCATCTTCAAATAATAATTATGTGACTTAGGCCCACTTGCATCAGGTGACCTGAAAATGTGAATAAACTGGTTCCATTGCAGTTTTGCGAAAGTTTATGCAAAAAAAGTTTTTTGCAAAAATTAGAGTTTTTTCAAAAATTTGCTGGGTTTCCATCCAAACGTGAAGCAAATCTTTTCAAAATTCGCAAAAAAAAAAAAAGAAAAATAAAGAAATGCGAATTTGGTGTTTCCATCAAGTTGTTCGAGCGAATGACGGTGGTACTGGTAACCTAGCAACAAACAGTAAACAAAACAAGGCACGCTTGGAAAATGGAGACAGTCTCGATGGGAAAAGTTATTAATTTATTAGCAGTGCAGCTTGTAACTACCAAACTGAATGAGTACAGCATTTTTGATGAAGGCACTATCAGCAAGGACATTGGGAAGACGTCGAGCCCCATATAAGGTAAAGACAACAACAGCGGGAACAACTAGACGGTCAGTCACATGGGTTTAATGTTCGCTATGTCAGAATTATTTCGGCAAATGCGTTTCCATCTGTCATTATTCGCATTTACTCTCTTTCGCATAAAACAAACAAACAAACAAACAAAAATAAAAAACACCTCAACCGGGCGTAAAATATTAAAAACAAATTCACAACAAAAATAGCTATCCAAACGTGAAGCGTTCAAATCTTTTCAAAATTGACAACAAAAAAAAGAAAAAGAAAGAACTGCGAATTAGGTGCGTTTCCATAAAGTTGTTTGAGCGAATGACGGTGGCATTGGGTAACCTAGTAACCAAAACAGTGTACGCGTGTAAAATAAAGACAGGACGTCATGTGGTCGCGGGGCGATGTATTAATGTATTTGCAGCTTGTAATTGCCGGGCTGAATGCTGTGGATAAAAAAAGGAGTGCAGACATGAAGGCACAAGGACATTGCGACAACGTCGTGCCCCATATATGGTCAAGACAACTCCAGCGGAAACAGCTACGGTCAGTCTCGTTGGTTAAATTCTCGTTCATTTGGCAAATTCGTTTCCATTTCCCATTTATCGCATTTACTCTTTTTCGCATAAATTAATAAACACGGAATTTGGCGTTTCGTCACTCGTTTTAAATGCGAATCGATACTTAAAATGCGCATAAAATCATGATGGAAACAGGTGTCACCATCCAAACGTGAAGCGATTACGTTATCTTTTCAAAATTCGCAAAAAAAGAAAGAAATGCGAATTAGGTGCGTTACCATAAGTCGTTCGAGCAAATGACGATATTGGTTACCTAGCAACCAACAGTAAACAAAACAAGAACACTTGGAAAATGGAGACAGTAAATGTAGTCACGACGATGTGACAAGTTATTAATGTTTTAGTAGTGCAGCTTGTAACCTGCTTGTAACTGCCAAACTAAATGAATACAGCATTTTTGATAAAGGCACTAATTGGGAAGACCTCGAGCCCCATACAGACAACAACGGCGGAAACGGCTGGACGGTCAGTCACGTGGGTTTGATGCTCGCTATGTGAGAATTAATTCATAAAACAAAAACACACTAAACGGGCGTAATTTTTTTTCGAAATTAAGTGATTTTCTTCTAAATTTGGCGTAGCTGGGTTTCCATCCAAAAGTGAAGCGAATCTTTTCAAATTCTTAAATAATGAAAAACAAAGAAATGCGAGTTGTGCGTGTCCGTCGGGTTGTTTGAGCGAGTGGCGGTGGTGTTCGGTGGCCTAGTGGCCAACAGTAAACAGGGCGAGGAACGCTTGGAAAATGGAGACATGTTGTCACGGTGGGGCAAGTTGTTGATTTATTGCAGCTTGTAACCAAACTTAATGGACATTGAAAAGACTTCGAGTAAGGTGCAGACAACAACAGCGGGAACAGCTAGCTAGACGGCCAGTCACGTGGGTTTAATCCGTCATTGGCTCGGACAACTTGATGGACACGCACCTAGTTCGAATGTCCTTGTTTTTCATTATTTAAGAATTTAAAAAAAATATTCACTTCACTTTTGGATGGAAACCCTTATTTCGCAAAATTAGCAAATAAAGAAAAACAAAGAAATGCGAAGTGGGTGCGTTTCCATCAAGCTGTCCGATCGAATGGCGGTGGTATTGGTGACCTAGTAACAGTAAACAAAACAATGCACGCGTGCATGTCACAATGGGGCAATTTAATTGCCAAACTGAATGCTGTGGATAAAAAAAGGAATGACTTTTTATGAAGGCACAATTAATGACATTGCGACGACATCGAGCCCGTATGGTAAAGACAACTCGAACGGAAACAGGGTATTTTAATGTATCGCATCGAAAACGAGTGATGGAAACGCAAAATTTCTTGATTCGCAAAGAATGCTGACGAACCCACGAACCCATTAAACCCACGAAACTGACCGTCTAGCTGTTCCAACACTATCTAATTAATAACCTTTTTGATTTTGCAAAATTTTTCATTCACAAGTGTAAAACTCTTAAACTCCTCCATCCTTTCCTCACTTCATCAGAGAACTTGAAATGATTGCAAACTTTCTTCATACCTTTTGCCAATTTTTTCAAAGATCTTTGTACCCAATACGTATTTGTAACCCCTTGTATTTTCAACATTATAAAACGTATAATTTATTTATTTATTTTTACCATTAGTTATTTATTTTCCTTTCTTTAATTCATATTATTTATTTTCATTAATTGTATTATTTAATTCATTGCTTTGTATTTTCGTATTTGAACTGTAAATGTCTATGGTGCAATGTGTCTGCCTTTGACAATTGTAGTTAATTTTTTTATTTTTTTCTATTGCAGGCCTGTTCTGTATGTATGTACATTTGAAATTCCAATAAAATAAAAAAATTGACCGTCTAGCTGTTTCCGCTGGAGTTGTCTATGGGCTCGACGTCGTCGCAATGTTGCTGCTAGTGCCTTCATAAGAAGTCTGCATTCCTTCCTTTATGCACAGCATTCAGTTTGGCACAAGCTGCACGGAAAATTCATTAAAGGGATACTTCACCGATTTAGCATTCAGCTTTGTATCTGTAGAAACCCGGCAGTATTACTGCATGACCATGTTTCCCTCCATCATTTCCCCCTGAGAGGAGAGATATCTGCATTTTGGTTCTGCAAAAAAGTCCTCCGATGATGCAAAAATCGTCATATTACATCATCGGAGGACTTTTTTGCAGAACCAAAATGCAGATATCTCTCCTCTCAGGGGGAAATGATGGAGGGAAACATGGTCATTCAGTAATACTGCCGGGTTTCTACAGATACAAAGCTGAATGCTAAATCGGTGAAGTATCCCTTTAATAACTTGCGACTACATGCAGTCCGTCCTGTCTCCGTTTTCCACGCCTACATTGTTTTGTTTACTGTTGGTTACTAGGTTACGCAATACCACCGTCATTCGCTCAAACAACTTGATGGAAACGCAATTCGCATTCCTCTTTTATTCTTTATTTCCGAATTTTGAAAAGATTCGCTTCACGTTTGGATAGAAACCCAGCTATTTTTGTTGTAAATTGGTTTTACAATTTTTTCCACGTCACGAGATTTGATTACTGTCACCATTATTGAGACTTTTGTTAAGGTCTCTGTGTGAAGTTAAAGCCTTTGCTTTACTTGATGTTACCTACCTTTGCTTTGCAAGGTGGTCTCTTTGTTGAGAGGCAAAGATTGCAGAGTTCTCTTAACATGTTAAAAATGTTTCCCATATTGTTAACTGACCATTTGTAGAACAGGAAATGTTTTGTTAAATCTAACAAGAATAAATTGCTGGAACGAGACCTTTTTTTTCAGTGAATGAAAAATTTTATTTGCCTGTTAAGCAATCTTATGTACATTTTACTTAAAATTACTTGTTTGTTTAACTAGCCCAAATTGACATTTTTACAGTTTTTCTCAATTGCTAAAACACTAAACCCCATTGGCTGAACCAAATGCTCAGTTGCCTGAACCCACTGATTGAATCAGTCACTCTTTTGGCAAAACCATAAGCACTTTTCACCTGTTTAGACACAACTTGCCAACACATTTTCATTGTGATGCACCCATTGTGCATAATGGTGAACACAGGTGACAAAAGTCAAACACAATTAAAGCACAAGTGTCACCACTTGAACATAAAAACTCAAAATTGATCACACTTGTGGCTAATGATATGAGGGAACATAGTAAGCCAGTTCAGAGAGCACTGGTTTATGAGGCCCTACAATGGATAGAAATCTGTGTGGAAGAGTCTGTGTGAGAGGAGGTCGAGGTGGTCAGCGAAGACAAAGATCAGTATCTGAAGAAATCAGAGCTACTTTGATTGACCATGTTCTGCATAAGATTTCTGTTTTGTCTTTTTGTACAAGTGCTAAATGCAGTTTGTTTTTGTTTTGCACCATGCATACAGTAAACAATAAACATTTATTTCTCAAGCTTCAAGGGATAGTTCACCCAAAAATGAAAATCATCATTTACTCACTTTCGTGTTGTTACAAACCTGTATAAATGTCTTTGTTCTGATGAACACAAAGAAAGATATTTTGAGAAATGTTTGTAAACCATTCGTGGACCACATTTACTTACATAGTATACTTTTTTCCTACTATGGAAGTGAATTGGGTCCACGAATGGTTTGGTTATAAAAATTTCTCAATATATTTTCCTTTGTGTTCATCAGAACAAAGAAATGTATGTGGGTTTGTAACAAAATGAGGGTGAGCAAATGATGACAGAATTTTCATTTTTGGGTGAACTATCCCTTTCATGTCCTGAGCATTGTGTTTTCTATTTTTCTACGTAGTGTTTTTAATTTTGATTGACTCGGGGCACGATTTGACAACATAGTTCAGTTTTGAGCACAGATTGAACTGTTTTGTGGTGAAAGTTTGGTTTTGCAAGAAAAGTCTGAGATTTTGTGAATGTAGCTTGAAAATTGGGTTTTGTGTTCACAGTTTAGAGAAAAGGAGAGCAGCATTCAAGAAATGTGTCTTAGCAATTGAGAAAAACTGTAAGCCAGTGAGTTTTCTCTTCGGGGCTTACAGTGCCCCTTTTGGTTATTCCAGAGGTATATGACTTCCTTTCTTCAGATGAACAAAGATTTTTTATAACAATGCCATTATACATACCTTTATATAGGTCCCAAAATGTTAAAGCTCCAACAAGCACATCCAACATCCATTATTAAAAGTCCAAATGACTCTAGTGAGTTAATAAATGTCGTCTATAAAGTGATAAGTATGTGTGAGAAAACAATTAACATTTTGAACCAAAACAAACACATACTGTAGGCTACCAGTGTTAAATTCAGATATGTCAACACTGTAAAACATTTGCTGTAAATTTGCAGCTGGTTGCCAGTAACTTACTGTAGAAGATAAAGTCTAAAAATGTTTCATGTTCATTTAACTTGGAACACAATGTTGCCAGTAAATAACAAATGTAAAATCTACGGTAAGTTATTGGCAGCTATATTACATACAGCGATATTACATCAAGCCTCATTGGTTCTTGCATATCTTATGATAACCAGTCACACCAGAATCAAGATTTGAATTGTTCAATGTGTAGGTCATGTGTAGGTTTCAGTAAATATTTTTCTATCACACACCTACAATATGGTTTTGCTTCAGAAGACGTTTATTAACCCACGACTAGTTTGGATTGCTTGATTGGTGGATGTTGGAACTTTAGCATTTTGCGACCTTCAGTATAATATGTACATAAAGTGATGGATATTAAAAAAATTCAGTGTTCAGCCAAAGAAAGAAAGCCACAAACCTCTGGAATGGCATGAGGGTGAAATTATAGAAAATGTTATTTTTGGTGGACAGTTTTTTAAGTACATGTTATACGCAACATTCTGTATACTCATATAAATCAATTACTTCATAATGAAAACATTAATGATAAACATTTTAATTAAAACATCATTTTATTAAGCAAATTCATTATGCAGCAGCTGTGTGTTACAGAGCCTGAAATGCCACATTGATGAATCGAGAACTGAAACCATCTTATGTCATCAAATTTTGTCTATACAAAATGTTAAATAACATTTAATAAAATATTTAAAATGTCTAAAGTAATTTTTTTCTTTATAGCAGGGGGTTCATTGTAACATCAAGTGGACTTTTTAGTGCAGTTGCTGATAAAGTTTATTCACCGTTCCAATTATATCCCTGTTAAGTAATGGGGGAATTTCACTGCCTTGTCTTTCTATTCAGGCAGAAACAATGAGACAAGCATTATGAATTCCTCTGTATATCCGTGAGACGAATGTCTGATGGCTGTTCCTCCAGCAACAGCCTTAACTTTGAGTAAAATGTGCGAAAATCAGACCTTGGATATGTTTTTAATAGTGTAAGGAAACACAGGATGACAAAGGTGTGTCTGCGAGATAAATGTGCTGCCTCTCTGTGTTGTAAAGTGTCTCTTCTCGTTGGAATGAATGTCTGTGTGCGCATTTGCGATTCTCCTTTCCGTTGCCCCACCCCTCCAAAAGCCTCCATCTCAACTGTGGAACACACATAGCTGACTCGACAGGCCCAACAGCAGGCAATATCCCCTGCTTTCAAGATTTTGCTCTTGCTAGCTCGGGATGGATTTGGTTAGTAAATCGTGACAGGGGGTCGGCCATGCCTGAGAGGAGAGGGGAATGAGGAAACAAGTGTTTGCGCCGTATCACCCGAGAGATGCGAGAAACAGACCCTGTGATGTCCTGTCACCTGAAAGGCATATGAAAGCAGGCACACACATCTGTTATCCAAATGTTAACTTCAGGCGCCCTGTGTTGTCACGTCGGAGGGGAATGGGTTGCGGCTGGCTGAAGACGTGAGTGAAATGCTTTACTTGAGGGAGGGTTCGGCTGAGGAACATGGAGGTCGGCGCAGGGGCTTTTATTTTGGGGAAAATATTGGCAAAATTTTCCAAGGTGCAACCATCTACTACCACCTACAATGTAATGACCATTTATTACTCTCACTTGTCTGTCCAAGGGAGATCCACCAGGCCTACCTACATGAGCTGTTCCATTTTGCCACCACATTGCAAATCTGATTGTCATGTAAGGCCTGGTATGTCAAACTGTGGGTTGGGACAGGGTCACAAAGTCACAAAAAAAAATTCGGTCCTGAGATAGATTACACCCATCTGGAATGTGGTACTGTATGAAATGTTTGGGAACCCCTGATGTAAGGCATTAACTTGGAAATGGAAAACCATGCTTGAAGCCAAGTACTCCAAATATATATATAGTACACTGTAGTATTTACATGTGTGAGCAAATATATTTACACTCCTAAAGCAAGTATGAGATTTCGTGTACCTGTTTGAAGATTCCCAGTATTCCAGTGTTACGCATGGGGAATAAATCACCCAGCAGGGCAACTGGTGCAAGATGCCCAACCCTGCCACCTAAGCTGTATGCTCCAAAAATATTAAGTGTATACAAGTAGACATTAGTAAATGAGGTAATACAAATGTGTTGGGGGCAAATTGGGACACGCTAAACACTGAACAGTGGTCTTACCATGAGCACTAGTGATCTATACTGAACGTGTCTTGATGTAATTCCACGTACAGTATGTGTCAAGGTCATCTGTCACATGTAGCTTATTTTCTCTGTTAGATGTAACCATTAATACAACAAGAAAACAGCAGCATAAGATGATTACAAGTAATTAAGTGACAATCTTCATAGTAAATGCTTTACATTAAGCTCCCGTGTCAGGGAGCTGTGGGAAAAGTTGTTAGCACATAACTTAATACAGTACATACCTTAACTTAAAGGATTAGTCCATTTTCTTTAAAAAAAAATCCAGATAATTTACTCACCACCATGTCATCCAAAATGTTTTTGTCCTTCCCCGTTCAGTCGAGAAGAAATTATGTCCCCCGAGGAAAACACTCCAGGATCCTTCTCATTTTAATGGACCCCAACACGTAAAAGCCCCAATGCAGTTCAAAATGGCAGTATCAAAGGACTCCAAATGATCCCAAACAAGGCATAAGGGTCCCATCTAGCGAAACGATTGTCTTTTTTGACAAGAAAAATAAAAATATGCACTTTTTAACCACAACTTCTCGTCTATCTCTGTTCACGTGACGCGCTAGCACGACCTCACGCAATACGCCATCACGTCAAGAGGTCACGAAGGACGTATGTGAAACTAAGCCCCAGTGTTTACAAGTGTGGAGAAAGAGGACCGTTCCGACGTTGTTGTATGGCGAATGATACTAATTAATGTCTTTGTGTCAGTTTATTGTTTAAAAAGAATTTCCCCATTGTGGGACGAATAAAGGAATATCTAATATGCGTTTCATATATGTAACACGTGACCTTTACACAGCATTACGCAATTACGTGAGGTCGCGATAAGTTGTGGTTAAAAAGTGCATATTTTTAATTTTTCTTGTCAAAAATGACAATTGTTTCACTAGATAAGACCCTTATGCTCGTTTGGGATTGTTTAGAGTCCTTTGAAATGCCGTTGAAACTGCAATTTTAAACTGCATTAAAACTGTTAAGTGTTGGGGTCCATTAAACTCTATTAAAATGAGAAAAATCCTGGAATGCCTCCTCAAAAAACACAACCTTCTCGACTGAACAAAGAAAGACATCAACACATTGGATGACATGGTGGTGAGCAAACCATCTGGACCCCTCCAAGAAAATGGACCAATCCTTCAATACCTACAACTGTAAAATACATTTATACAGGTTATCCATCTCCATCCGAAGAAAACGATCAGGTGCATGGCCCAATTTCGCTCCAAGATCAGATCTTAAACAAAATGAAAACATGCATAAACACTGAACTGATTGTTGTTAGTCCATTCAGCATGAACGCCCGTGCCCAGTCCATTACGGCCTGCGGCAAAACCTTATGTCATATCCTATCTTGTCAAAATGGGTATCAACAACAGAGAGAAGAGAGAGAAACTTTATTCAATCCAAATTGCCCGCAGTACGGCGTCTGTCAAAGAATTCCGCTTCTTTCATCTGTGGAATTCATTCAAAAGAACAGATTAGATTTGAAGGAATCTGCCGAATCAATGCCTCCATTGGCAGCAATGCTAAAACAGAGCTCTGAGGTCTGGTACGGTGCTGCTGGGATACAGCATTTCCCCCCGGAGAACATGACTCATTAATCAAATATTCATACAGGCAGCATCGTAAATACGGCAAGAACACAAAGTCTCCTTAAAGCTGCAATGCCTCCCAGCACAAGCGCCCTTTCATGTAACACTGACAGAAAGATTGGAATGCCGCCTCTCCCATAATGTCACAAACTTCCCCTTTTTCCTTTCTCGTCCTCGTTTCCTAAAAACAGCCCAGTATGAATTTACTGATCACAGACGATGGGGTTATTGTGCTCATCGGCTTCTGTCTTCTTCGGCATGCAGGGGTAAAACAGGCAGCGGTTTATTCGGCTCTGTTCCGCTGAAGGGTAACTTGTTCCTCCAACCAGGGCCAATAATTAAAGGCCATGACCTTATTAATATAAGAATTTGTATTTAACATGAAAATAGCACAAGCATTGCTCAGACGGAACAGAAACAGAGGAATTAACCATGGCAACATTGGGTCTAATACAAGGATATTTTCTTACCACTGGAAAATGGCATAATCAGATATGGATTTGTTCCATTTGAATGAATGGGTTGTGAGAAGTGCACGCATAGTTTTAATTTGCAATCTTGGTTGTTTGTTGGGAAAGATTGGATTCACAATGGCTGCCGTTCAATAAAAGTGCTAAGCAGTAACACTGTGTGTAATTACAACAAAATAAGTCGAATCGGTGTTCTGACTAGTCAACCATATTAGATTTATTGTATATCTTTGAAATCAACAAAATCTAACATTGAAATGTTCATTGTGCAAAAATGATTTTGGCAAAGTATGGTATTGAAATACACGGTGGTCATTTACAAAACCCCTTAAATTAAAATGACAGAATTAGTAAATTGGCACTAGTGTTATAGATGCTTTGGTCCACCAAAAATGCTAATGGTATTCCTAGAGAGATGAAAGGATAATATCTTGATGTTAATATTGAAATGATCAATAAATGTAATCACTTGATTCATACTGGTTGTCCTGCATAGACCTTTAACATAATACAGTTAGTTCCCAAAAACTAATGAGATCTCCGCAGCTCTGAAACTATTTATGTTCACATATTGTAATGTTAATCGTTTTGATAAAACAAAAAAGCATATTTTAATATTTCTTAAAATGCAGATAGCAGACTTTACATAGCTACCACTGTTAAATAGAGGCACCATGACATATGAGATACAGTGTTACTACTCCCTGGTGAAGGCACATTATTCTCTCCAGTTAGCATAAAAAATAAAACAAATACTGCACCGTGGCTATATTAGTTATGATCAAGTTTCATCTGATTAATCACAATATGACATGTTTCCAAAAGCAGACAATATATGTTTTGTTCTATTATTTTAAGAAATACAAAAAAGAAAATTATTTGATTCTAGTGACCTTTCTTTGAAATAAAAAACAATATTTTTACCCCACCTGCCCTTATCAAACATGATAAAATATTAGCAGGTTCAGGCAGTAAATATGAACCCATATCTCTATTAGTGCTGCCTCACGATTAGTCGCGACCAATCACCTGCAGAATAAAAGTTTTTGTTTACATTATATTTGTGGGTGTACTGTGTATAATAATTATGTACACTCTAAAAACAAACGGTGCCACAGCACCAAAAGTGGCTCCCCGCTCGCAATCACAAAAGAACCGCCCCTAGTGAAATACAGCACCAGTGAAGCACCTGTGCAGAACCACACAGGGGCCATATAGCACCACATATGGTTCTACATAGCACTATATGGTTCTACACAGGGGCTTCACCGGTGCCACATGGCACCAAAAACGGCTCTTCCCTGACCACGAGCAAAGAACCACCCCCGGCGCCATATAGCACCGCTTGTTTTTAGAGCGTATAAATGCACGCGGATACACACACATATATCATGTAAACAAAAACGTTCATTCTGCAAAAGATTATTCGCGGCCAATCATGAGGCAGCACCAATCTCTATGTAACAATGTGTTAGATCAGTGTCTCTCAACCCTGGTCCCCAAGGACCCCCCTCCAGAAAGCCCAAGATGTCTCCCCATTTAAAACACCTGAACCAACTCATCTGCCTCCTTCCAGAATGTCTCCCTATCAAGCTAATAATTTAAATCAGGCGTGTTAATTAAGGAGACATCCAAAACACTCTGGAAGGGGGTCCCTGAGGACCAGGGCCGAGAAACACTGTTAGATAAACCCACGAGCAGAAAAAAATCCAGACCACATCAACCAACCATCCGTACATGAAAATTGGTTTTCATATAGCACATATAGACATACATACAGACATATATGTATTGATACTTTGTAAAGTTATGCCCAATATGCCACATGCTGCTGGCTTCTAGAGGAGCACAAAGTCATCTGATGATGCACCTGCTTTCCTTGTGTCCCTGATGAAGGGCCATTCCCTTTCTTCCGCAGGAACAGAAAGTTCATAATCCTTCCCATGACCTTTCATAAAGGTGAATGCGGGGTATTTTTCTTTTGATGAAGTTTGCAATATCTGTCATTGACAACAAAAACACAGTTATTAGAAATGCAATGAAACGTAAAGGTAGAGGTAGCAGGTTTAGAATAGAGTTGGACAAAATAATATTTTGCTACTAACATCTGGCACAACCACAATACAATGAGTGGTCACACAGTTCCCAGTTACATAGTTAAATGCTGCCACCTGCTGGCACAAATATAAAAGACTTTTGCTGCTTAGGTTTTTCTGGCCCAATGTTTACCACGTAAGAAAGTATAAAATAATTTATAAAAAAAAAAATCCAGAATGACTTACCTTTGACAATTCCGTGTTAATTCTTTCATAGTGTTCAACATTTTTGGAGTAGAATCCAATTGTACAGCTTGGGTCCATTTTATTGAAAGTCATTTTCTTTGGTGATGGGCAATGATAAGACTTAAACCAAAAATTGATTAAAAAATAAAAGAAAAAACAATTAAAATGAGTCAAAAGAAGCCATTCGTTTCTTTTCAGTTTATGTCTTTGTGATTAAGTCTAAAGCATTTAAAATCCACAATGTAATAAGTGTGTGACAAAGCAGTGCGGTACCAAATGACTGATTTATAAGTTCACGAGAAACATTCAAAAAGCAGAAATACGGCTTTACTTTTTGACATACTCTTTTAGACAAATGTTGAATTTTGAATGGTCGAGACAGCTGAGCCAAAAGTATGACCCAATATTTCTGTCATTTGTCAGGCCGCTTCTTGCAGCGCACAAAAAGCATAAAAATAAGTTATGATGCTGAAATATAAAATGTTGGAGCTATATAAAATATGTTGGAGCTGATACAAAGTACAGAACGATGTGTAAATCTCTTGTGTTCGGTAATTGAGTGCGGAGAACTGCTTTCAAATTCATACCCTTAAGTACAGAAACTATTAAATTCACATCACAGTGCGATGGTCAGCTTTTTGTAATTCCACATTACCTGCAGAGGGAAATCGCTTGTGCTGACATCTACAAAAGACTGACAGTAATGAGGATCCATGTAAATCAAGCTGTCATCTGCA
This sequence comes from Misgurnus anguillicaudatus, assembly GCF_027580225.2. NCBI lineage: Eukaryota > Metazoa > Chordata > Actinopteri > Cypriniformes > Cobitidae > Misgurnus > Misgurnus anguillicaudatus. The sequence goes on from NC_073344.2 coordinate 7,983,709, forward strand.
AGGACAAAACAAAAGGACAAGTTATTCAAAAAACACAGTGATTATTTTAATGCATATCTGTGCTCAATTTCTATGCAGAGCAGCTCAAAGTCACTCACCTCCACTGGGCTTCCAACAATCAAACGCAAGTATTTTTTCCGATTAAACTCCGCACTATCAAACCTAGTCGTACAAGCACATCCTTTATGCCGCTAAGGGGCTGTCATTTAATTTCAGTCTGGTGAAATTACTTTTACAAACACGCAATTATATTACGTCATTTGCATATGATAAATACAGACGGCCGGGCGGAAGCGGCGGAAGGATGTATTACTTGTCATTTAGACATCATTGTGAATGTGTATTTCGAATTGCTAAAATGTAAATGGGTAAATAATATTGACTACCAGCATGTACATCTGCCGCTTTCCGCTGATGAAAAGTAGGCCACTCTGCGTAGCTATAAAATCTATGCGAGTCGCTTATGTAAATGCAGAACGCCTGCTGCTTGAGATGCTCTCGTGTGATGAATGGTGTAGCGTTTTGATGGGTTTGAGAAAAATAAAATAAGCTTTCCTTATGGCCTTCCCTCCTTTTTGTGCATTCATTTGCTTTGTCTCTTTAAGGACCACGAAAGTATGCAAAATGACTCACCTTGAAATCCGACAAAATAGTAAGCCTGTTTAGGCTTTCCACCAATGATGCCGATACAGTAGTCTAAACTTAATATGCTCTGTGGAAGAGAAGGAGAAATAGTTTTTGCAATCATATAGTCTGTGTACAGTAGTGTGTAGATCTAATAATATGTTTTTATTTGGTAGTCATTAGAGTGGATACCTTGACAAAGCTTAAGTATTCTGGGTTGATCTTCTCTCCACCCAGTCTTACGGGAATGAGTATGATGACAGCCCGACCATCAGGGGCAGCTCCAGTATTGAGTCCTTGAGGATCACTGTGCCTGCCCGTCTGCCCTGAATGGCTATCAATAACATCAGCACTGTACACTGTAGACAATCAATAACACAAAAGTCAAAATCAGGCCCTTTTTCTGTCCTGTCTTTCTTAAGTGGCAAAAATTCTGCTCTCACTAAGTCAAAATATGTTCATTTACCCTTTACAATCAATATGTATGATTAGGCTACAATTGCATGATTGTTAAGGTTTGTGAATATTTGCACAGAATGTTCTTTACATTACTTAAAAAACAGTTAATCACAAGCAGGGTCACATGTTGTTAGGTATACAAAACCTTCTGCTTTTCTGTAAATGGTTTAACATTTTTCTTACCAGTGCAATCCTGTGCTACATATACACATATGCTCTTCAGCATGGGGTCTGTTGCCTCGCCAACAGCTTTTCTAAGGGACATGAAGAAAAAGGTGGTTTAGAAAGAAATTTGACATTTACTATTTCATTTACAACATGCTGCATTACTTCCTAACCAGTGGCGGCTGGTGATTTCTTTTTTTGAAGCGCACAATGCGAAGTTCGTCACAACATGAGAGATCATCATTTGAGAGATCGTGTGTGCATCATGTGTCATGCCAAAATAAGTGCCTGCTGCCTTGAACTTGAAAGGAGACGCTCGCGTTTGCCAGATACTTGATCTCGTACATAATCAGAGTTTACTATTAAGGGAGTGTCTTGCGTGTATTTAGGGAACGTGAGCGTCTCTTTTATCATAAACGGTTTTGACGCATGGCACTTATTTTGACAAAACACGTGATGCACACAGGATCTCTCCACACACAGGACACATATTTTGGAAAAAGGAACCACACACGTGACAATCCGAACACTTATTTTGAATTAGCGCATCCTCGGAAGAGCAGTCATGAGCCGCCACTGTTCCTAACAATGTTACACACTCTCTATTACATAACCTCTCTAGATCAGTGGCAGTCGGTGACTTCTCTTCCAAGGGGGCGAGTTCCAAATATGTGTTCTTTGCGTCATGTAAACCATGTGCATCATGCTCACGTTCACAAAATACTCGCAAGACACTAAGTTAACACTAAATTCTGATTACACATGAAATTAAGAGAGCATCTCTCATACGGGAGCGTCTCTTTTATCATAAACCCCTTCGAAAGCGTCTGCAGCAGGTACGTATTTTGACATGACACATAATTCACATAAGATTACATGACGCTCCGAACACATATTTTGAAATGACGAGCCACACACATGATGGGTTAAATGCATGTTGTGACGAGCTTCGCATCGTGCGCCCTCGAAAATGAAGTCACCGGCCGCCACTGGTCTAGATGTTGCTTTTCTAAACGACAACTAACTCTTTTCCCGCCATTGACAAGTAATCTCGTCAATTAAAAGAAAACATTTGCATAAAAAAGGGTTCCTGATGAGGTTTTATATTAATCAGTGATACCACGATTATCCTATAGAAGGTGCACTTAACCAATTATTAAACTCTGTGTACGTTTTGATAATCGTTCTGAATCTGATCTCTAACAAAAATCCTTAATGCAATAATTGTAGCTTTTTGCTCAATTTTTTTTTAAGAAAGAGTTTATAAGCAGGAAAAAAATATAGATAGGATTAAACATTTTTCCTGTTTTGTTTTTTTGTTTGTTAATTGATTGTCTGAAAGCATAGGGTCTGTTCTTTTATTTGATATATTTGTATGTTTATCTATTTTTAGAAGAATTTTTTTCTGGAAGGCAATTTGTGAAATTTGTGTGAAAATCACCAAAAATGCTGTTGGGCAACTTTTAAAGAAAAATGGCTGGCGGGGAATGAGTTAAGGGGGACATTTCAGAAGACTTTTTTTAAGATTTCAAATAAATCTTTGGTGTACTCGGTGTCTCTAGAGTACATGTGTGAAGTTTTAGCTCAAATTAACATGTTAAAATTGCCACTTTGTAGGTGTGAGAAAAAAAGTGCCGTTTTGGGTGTGTCCTTTTAAATGCAAATAAGCTGATCTTTATACTAAATGCCAGTGGCGTGGTTAGATAGTGCAGGATAAGGGGCAGTATTATCCCCTTCTGACAAATTTCAATGACCTATTTTTTTCACATGCTTGCAGAGAATGGTTTACCAAAACTAAGTTATCTTTTTCACATTTTCTAGGCACTGGGGACACAATTATAGCACTTAAACATGGAAAAAGTCAAATGTCCATGATATATCCCCTTTAAACCAAACCACCACAATTTAACATGACATCATATTGAGAAATGAATAGCATCTATGGTAAACTATAAACAGTATAATGCACTCTTACTTGAGTATGTGAGCCACCACCGCAGGTCCATACCAATCTCCTGCCTGCTTTCCTGATGTCATTCCAAGTTGCACTAGTCTATAAATGCCCAGATGAGCTGTGGGTCCATCCCCAAACCAAGACACAATGGTGCGGTGATATGCCTCTTTCAAGTAGGAGTCAGCTTCCTCAGCCCCTCCCTGGGCTGGGCAGAGAGTTTGGGTGACATGCGCTCTATCCCCTGGAAGAGAGGCCTCTAATGTGGCCACCAGTCTCCGTGCTGCACTGCTGGTCCATGTCTCTGTATCCAAGGACTCCAAGGTCAGTGCTTCAGACCAGGTCCAATCTGGTGATGAAAACTGTGCAATTAAAGTGATCCATAATTTATACTCACAGATGACTGTCTTTGAACAGCCAAACAAGGCACAATCAGGCCTCTGTATACGCATGTCAAGTATACGCTTGTTAAGTTTGACATCATGCACCACTTCAGTGTCCAAGCGCTCTAAAAAAAAAAACACTATATTGCACTCTAAGCTACAAAGAAAACCTGATCCTAATTTTTATCCCCATAACAATTTTTTTTTTTTACAAATTATTATATTCCTGTCAGTGATTTCATGAGCCTGGAGACTGCAGTGTACACTGATGTGTAACATGAATAAATAGTGCTCATAGATGGCTGTTGACATAACATCCTCTATTGAAATGAGTAGATAATTGGACCTGGAAACAGTATTCCTTACGTCCAAACTTAACATTGGCAAACTCATCAGAGATGTATAGTGAAGTATATTTGTTTGACATGTATATTGTTATACTTCAAAAAGTAAGTGTAGGAGGGTTTATTACATTTAAATGAGTTAATTTGGCTTTCGTAGTAACCGATTTGGCTTGGCATTGCTAGCACAGTGCTCCACCAGTTAAGCTACAGGAACACTTCCTTGCATAATGCCAGGATATTTCTAAATCTTGTTTGTTATTGCATCAGATTAAATATGTTCAAAGTTAGCACAGGCATATGTTTGCACAAGGTAACAGCATATATAACATGGGCCAAAAAGGGTCTTCAACCTTTTTTTAAACATATTACAGATGTAAAAATTTTGTTTACATGTATGTTTTATAAATGAAACTATAGATGCGCAATGCTTATTAACTCAACACCTAGGAGAATAACTGCTGTGATCAATGTAGGATTCATTTAGTTTTTTTATGCATTTTTTTACCATCTTGCAACTGTGTAGTTTGCACTATTGCCAAAATATGTAAAACATAAATACCTTAAACAAGTTTAGTGTTTTTCTTTTAGTTTTTTAAACCTGATTTTTCAGATGTTTAATCAGTGGGCCTTATTTTGATTGGTTGATCAGTAGGGCATTCAAATTTGGCTGACTTGGTTAACTGCCTAATAAATTGTGCCGATTATGGCGATTAATTGTATGTTTTCCTGCTTTGAAATTAAATTCTTGTAATTTTTTTCTTTGTTCATAATTTTCACACATTGTTTTGATTATTTAAATATTTTGCAAGGTTTTTCTGCAGTAAATATTAATACACATAACACATACTTAAAAGTAATTATTTAATGAATATCTCTTTCAAAAACTGAAAATTCTTCATAAGAAATAAACACAATAAAGTGTCTGAAAAATAACTAATAATAAGAGTGCAATCAAAATAAACTGACTATACCAGAACAAACCTTAAATAGTAGTCAATCATACTAAGGTCATATTAGTACTGGACCACATGTCTGTAGTGGCTGCAACAAAATCTTCCTTACACATCCTTAAGTACAGCATCCTTCACTTCCCTAAATTTGGAGTTGGAAATGCAGTGGAAAGGCAGTTCACAGTGCTTTTCAAAGTTTTGCAGCATTTATTTAAATGCTGTTTTTGAACTGTATTGACTTTGCAATGAATCGCGTCGCACTCTCACTTTAGGAGCGCCATCTAATATGGTCTTATTAGGCGCTGCAACTCCCCCTTGTGTTTTTAGAGAGATGTGCAATCATTGGGGTGATCTGAAATCATCGCGATGAGGTCAAACAATTGTGATGAGACGATAATTTAATCATTGTTACAGCCCTATTGATCAGCATTTTTATTGGTTTGAACCACAAAAAATGTGATGTCCATTCTTGTGGATGCATGGTCTGAAGGGGTTAAGGTTTAACTTAAACATGCAGAGTCATTAAAAAGTGCAATCACTTTTGACCTCTGAACATTACTACAGTAAGTAGTGCTTGGTATTTCTTAAAAGCCCTACCTTGGATCGTTTTTACTGTTCAAAATCTATTTTAATTATGTGCAATTTATTGGTTATAATCTTTACTTTGATAATTAGCTTATAAATTATACCCATATGGCACATTAAGAAATAATTAAACAGATGTCTTTCAAACGTCCTGGAAGTTATCTCTGAGCTTCTTCGCAGATATATTTAAATCTGACTTTGAATAAGGCAGTGCTTTAAGAACAAAAGTTCAATTACAATATTATATGCAGATAGTATTTCACATTTATTACATTTCATCCTCACAAACAGGGTGGGTGTCTGAAATGGTTTGGGTATGAGTGCTAAGGGTCATAAAGGTGCTGGACTTGGCTTTGGAGACATTAGGTAATGAACTTGCTAAGTATCAACACCTGTAATTGGCCAATAAGTATATTTTATTAGCCTCTTTATAGACAGAGATTTCTATAATGACATACTCTGTTTCATTACAGACATACTGGATGATGTTTCAAAGTAGATTTTTGAATGAAAGTATTGAACTGGCAAATGCTGTGGCTCGTTCAACTTATTGAATAAAACTACCCTGAATTTTCCGAGAACTTATTCATTATATAACCACAACCTCTTACACTGAAATACCCAAACTCTGCAATTAAAAATTAACACATAATTATCTATAGACATGAAAAGGTCTCATTACAAGTGTACAACAAAGTGTTTAAACCTTTAACAGGGTTCCCACACTTTAGTTAACTTCAAATTTAAGGACCTTTCAAAGACTTCCCAGCTCCAATACCCTCAAATTCAAGGACTAAATGTGTGGACACATTTCAAGTGAGCGCAAGGTTACATCGTGTTACCTTTGAAGATACATTGTTACAGTTCCCTTTTGCGGGAACTTGCGCTGAGTCACTGCGGTAACACTTTGGGGACGCCTCCAGGGGTAAGTGCGTCTGAATGTGTATATCAAATTCAACCAATGGTGAGGTTTAACGACAAAGACAGGGTGACGCGGGAGCCAGGTAGTATATCGTTATATGAAATATTTCCAAAGACGGCGTTACAGAGATGCAGGAAGTATGGCAAGGGAGACGCAGCGTCTCGTTCCCTTCTCAGGAAACAACAGTTACATACATAACCCGAAACATTTTCATGTGTCAATGTCAAACACAACTATGCAAAAAAGCATTTTGGTATGAATCAACATTCGCATACAGAATATATAAGCATTAAAAGCGAACAATTTGGCACGTGTGCTTTAAATGTCTAGAATTTTTATGATATTATCCTACACTATACAGGGAATAATATGGATTTTCCCCCAGAAAACTTCTTGCATAAAATATATTCAAGCACTTTCAATGACATGTATCTATGTATGTATATTTTCAAAAACTTCCCAGGGCCTTGAATTGAGTCTTTTTCATATCTCCGAAAAAAGACTTTAGTTTTATCAGATTAAGAAAAGACAGATCAGCTCCAGCAAATGTTTCCGGAAAAGCACGACCCCCTTGGGGCGTGCCATGGAAGGAGTGAGTCACGAGCAAGCAACACTTTATTATGATTTACTACATGTTCGTGTCATTTACATTATATGCACTTACGTGTCGATTTCCAACATAACATAGAAATTAGCAACATAACATTAGCAATTATGCATTTGAAACTGGTGAATGTAGCATTTATTTACATTTATATCTATGGCCGAGGTGGTGAAAAAGAGTGGAGGTGGGGACTAATTCGTATATTCGTATTTATGGTTCGTACAACCTTCTTCCTTGTTCTCCCAGGTCTCGTCCAAAGCCGTCTGGGTTACCTCTGACAAATTGGTGCATCAACAATTTGATGGAAGTAATTAATGTCTTCTCTAGCTGTGAATTTTTCGTACAACTGCTTGAAAGACTCTTGTATATTTATCAGAGCTGCTATGGCAACTTGAAGGTCCGATGTATGGAAATAATCTGACATGTTTGTTGTTATTTTCCTGAACTGGCGCATGCCTGTTATGTAAACATGTACGTGACGAGAGCCACCGTTAGCAGACTTTTGCGTTTTTACCCTTTAGACGGGAACGCGACGGTAGAGCGTTTTTAAGATTTCCACTCTGGAGGTTGATTTCACTTTTAAGCCCCAAAAACGCTGTCGCCGTGTTAACGATAGGCACATCCGATAAAATATTTTAATGTTTTCACCCGTGAGCGTTCTTGTGTAAACACCTCCTAAAAGTCAATTACAAAATCTATAAACTGCATGTTTGTTTATTTGCTTTTAGTCATAATAACAATCCCCCCAAAAATTCCAAGTATTGAATTCAGTATATATATATATATATATATATTCAGTATGGGTTTACTACTCAAAACCGATCAATTCATGACCTGATCTCACCTCTTCCCAGGATGTGAAGCAGAAGAGCTTGGGCCAATATCATCTGCCCTGTCCGGAGTGTACATCCCCATCCACAGTCTGAAGTAAGAGTAGATCCTGGAAGGGCAGGAATCTCTTCCCGATAGGTCAGCCAAACCCGTGAGGTGAAGTCTCTTCGAAATCCATCAACATTGCCTGTGATAACTTCGTGGTCTAAAGCCTCAGCTGTGCAATTCTCAGTGGGGCTTTCATCATCTGTGGACAGTTAGCAAAAACATGCCTGATGCACCTTGTTTTTTTTTATGGCAACATGAATCTAAAATAAGGTTGTCAAAAAGTTGTTATTATTATCATTGTCTTACCCACAGACTTGAAATGGTAGCATTTCCCCAACAAGAAAACAGGAGAGTTACGGCTAAAGGCAGTTTTTGTTTTGAGAGCCCAACCTATACACGTAAACAAATACATAGATGTTTGGTCACATGTCTATTGTGTGATACGTTAAACAAAGTAAACAATCATTTTGCGAGTGGTGTCATATTAAAAATGTACATACTGTACTTCACATTGTGCCATGCTGACATAAACTTGGATTTCAGTTTCTCCACCTCGTCGGTCCCTTTAGTGTCCATATCATCAGCACCAGAGCAGAACCCATTACAGCCCCACACCGGAGTCTCTATGTTTTTAATACGACCATGGCAAGTTATATACTCCTGAGAAATATTTTGCATTTAACTAATCACGTAACGTTTACGTTAATTATAGCGTTTGTTTGGTATTTAAGTGATGGGTTAACAATAAAGAGTATGCAATAACGTTAAGAAAGACGTATAGACACAACTCAAATAGTGGTACAATATTAGAAAAAATGCAATTCAGTTATTTGGTTGACTAGCATGCTAACTTATCGTCAAGTTTGTACACTTTAAAACAGTTGACGTACATACATTAAACGTAAATGTAAACGCGCAAAATTAGTTAAAATAAGAACATAAAGTATAAATAAATGAACATTTATACTTTAAACACGTTGCTTACGTCTTGTTATAATGAAGAAATCCTCTGCAACTACTCACTTCTGTTTACATTTTGAGGAAGTGTTGATCTCGTGAGCTCTCGCGATATTTAATCTCTGCTCTCGTCTGGTGCATTGAGACGACTGTCTGCTTTTGATTTTTCTAAATGCTGGACACAGAATTTTGTTTTGCCGATACTTGTACGTGGTTTTTGAAAGATTGCAGTTTTAAGATGTTTAAATATATTAAAACTATTATGAACCACCATCCCTGATAGTGTTTAATTAGATATACGACTTTAAACAAATTATCAATAGCATGCTAAATCAACCATGTAAATTATAGCTGTTTAAAATGTCTATAAATTTAAGTATAAAAAATAAACTCCTGCTATGGCAAAATTATGTGATTGCCTAATTGTTCTAATTTAAATGTAACTTAATTGCCCACAGAATGCACGCTTATGAAAGTGGAAACGGATGCAATTCACACTTTTGTTACTCTGATAGTTTCCTGTAATAAAGCCCTCTATTGTGCACACAGGATATATGAATCATGTTGGGAAGTCTCGAAAACCACGATCCCAACTGCAAAATACTGTAAAACACTGCCTAAATTCCAATGAAAAGATTTGACCTCTATAAATCACAAGAAATGCCACCACATATACTTCATATATTATAAGCAATAATTAAAACATCTAATTATTTCATTTATTCAATCAGAATTATGCAATATAGTGTAATGTGGCTAAATAAAACCGAACGTGCAAAGATATATGCGTGTACTTTTCCAGTTTTACGGTACCTTCTCTCTTTTGCGGCTCGAGCGCGTTGATTTCCCCCACCCGTATTCCGCCAAGTCCCTCCCCTGACTTGATCACGGTTTGTTATGGATGCTTCGACGTTGTGAATGACACCTCAACTGTCCAATGGCGGCCTTCTTCTGAGCGACTCCTGCCGCAGGAGGCGGGACTTGTCGGGATACGGGTGGGAAAGGAATATCGCGGCTGGAGCGCTGAAGTTACCCGAGCACTCAGCGGCTACAGTCATGGCTGAACGCCGCGCCTTCGCACAGAAAATCAGCAGGTAAGGGCATATAGGGCATCTAAAAACAAAACCGCATTGTGTTTTATCCTTGGTCGCGTGGTCTTTTTGTCTCTGCTGCCAGAAGCAGTTGGCGAGCATGCCAACCTATCCAAATAAGGCCTAGAGACGTTGAGTTAGCTGGAGCAAACGCTGAGTTATATAGGCTGTGCCGTAAAACATATTGCGCTGCCTATGTAGACTGCCTTTTGGTCGTGATAGGCACATTCGCAATGCTGTCTAGCAAGGCAGCTTACTAGGTTTTAAGGTACAGCCATAGAGATGCCCAAGTGACCCACCCTAAAACCGAAAGAGCAGTATGATGCCTTTGTGCCTCTGTGCAATAAAATGAGTCTTTGTCTATGGTTTTATAATCTATACATACAGCATTTGTTAAGTTCCTGTAGGATTAAAATGATATGAAGGTGGTGATTTTGGGGAGTCAGTGAAATGCAGTTTTTGGGATTTGCGAGACGATGGTTTGACATAGTGACACATCAGATGATCATAAGACGTTAAGACGTCAGTTTACATATCGTAAATGCGCTTCTATATTGTCGCATATGGCACAGTGCATTTTAGCTTTGGTTTTGAGATCATGAATTGTGATTGATAAACCCTGATGTTGCAAAAAAATTAGACTTTAATTTGCATGCATTACATGTTTTGATGTAAACAATGACTATTATTATAAAGCATAACTATAGTTTATATGCACTATGTTATATAATTATTATGAAGGATAATTATAGTGTAATATAATTTTGATAAACCCCATAAATTGCAAATACACTTAAGATCATTTTCTGGCACATATAGTTGTTTTTCTAAACCCATTCAGACTAAGATCCAGAATTACCTGAAATACAATAGTTGATTCTATCTTAGGAAGATGCATTGTGATGACAATCTGTCATGATGTCATGTTACAGATATAAAGTTACTTTATGTCTTTTAACGGGTTTTTAGTGAATGGGCCTTTTGTTTATCATAATGCACTCTACAATCAAGTCTCATCATTGGGTTTAAGTGCATATTATATACATTTAGATGTCCCTTAGGATGTTAAGTGACAAGATTAGACCTCATATGTATCTAAAAAAAGGAAATGACCTTTAAGGCTTTCATGTGGTTCCCATGCTATTGGTAGTTTCCAGATGCTTGGGAGTGCCTTTGCCATGTTGTCTTGTCAGTGGTGTGTGTTATAGGTTGATTAGATCAGTTACAGAGACTTTTAGGCACCTGCTGATTCTAATCGCTATGCGTCACTTTACCAAATAGCACAATATGCTGAGATATGATCAAGAAAGGTTGTTTTGTTTGATTTACATAGAAATAGCGTAAGATAACTACCAGTCAAATTCAAAAGGCATTAGAAAAATCAATATTTAAGAGTGCACTTATGTATATGTACTTAGAAGATGCTATGGTGCATTACAAAGTAAGCTTATACATTTTAAAAGTAAGTGTATTCTCTGTGGAAGAGCAGTTTTCGGTTTTTAAATCAGTGCAATGAAAGCTCTGCAGACTTTGCTGTTGACTTAAGTTAACTATTTCTAAAAGACTTTCAGAGGAGGTGTAAAATATGCACTGAAACTCATTGTGCCTTTTGTAAACAGCACTTTTGCAGGCCAATCATCTGCTCTCTCTTCAGGAATGTCCAGCCTAAATAAAGGTCCCTCCAGAATCAACAAGGGCAAAAGGGGCCGGTTGTTGTATTGTCGTCCTCCACTTATCAGAGCTGGACTTGAGATCCTGATTCCTAAAAATTGTTGTTTGTTTGTTCGTTCTTTATTACGTGTATTATTTGACTATTCCTTCTAGACACAGTCATGATATTAACCTTTGTTCAGTTATGTCCTAATCTGTATACATTAACTAGTCAGGTTCTCACTGCATTGTTTTATTAAGACTAGTATTTTGTCATGCTTATTGTTCAGCCTACACCATCAAGAAAGCAAGAAAATGATCCTAAAAGTTGACTTTTTTCTAAATAGTATGCATACTGCTTTGACTTTATTGGCAGTACACTTGTTGGCATAGTATTAAAAAAAAGTGCACGTAATACCTGGATGACCTACTGTTTGCCAAAATATACAGTACAGTATACAGCGTAGGGATGTGCACTGTGTTGGAGGATCTACCACTAGTTTGCAATGAACTTAACTTGACCTATTATTCCTGTAATAAAAAGCACTAAAGGACAAGGTATTAGTTGTGATTTTTAATTATTTAAGAATCAATTAAGAACTTGGCATTATATGGGACTGAAAGCTTGTGGCTCTAATGCTTAAGGCTCCTTAGGTGTATTATTGATGCATTATGCATTTTATAGATGCATTATGCATTAGGCAATGGAATCTTTTCACACAAAACTGTCCTCTCATAATGGGTATTATTACTGGTAAGCTTGATGCTTCTTTATTAAATGGATAGTTCACCCGAAAATGAAAATTCTGTCATTTACGCACCTTCATGTTGTTCTAAACATGTATTGTTTTATTCTGTTGAACAAGAAAAGAAGATATTTTGATAAATTGTGGTAACCACACAGTTGACGGCACCTATTGATTTCCATAGTATTTCTTTTCCTACTATGGAAGTCAGTGGGTGCCGTCAACTGCATGGTTACCATAATTTATTACAAAAATATTTTCTTTTGTATTTAAAGGGACACTACACTTTTTTGAAAATATGCAAATTTTCTAGCTCCTCTAGAGTAAAACATTTGATTTTTACCATCTTGTAATCAATTCAGCTGATCTCCGTGTCTGGCGATACCGCTTTTAACATAGCTTAGCATAATCCATTGAATCTGATTAGACCATTAGCATCGCGCTAAAAAACCCCAAAGAGTTTCTATATTTTTCCTATTTGCGCAGTGCCACGAAAATAGTCCCCTGCTATTGAAAGATACCAATGGGACTATTTTTGGCTACTGCGTAATATCATAGCGCCTCCTGCAGCCATGTTACGGCAGCAAAGTCTTTGATTATTAGGCCGGAATGAGAGTATAGTTCCTAGACATATCGGCCTAGAAAATTGCAACTTTTAATTTTCTGTTGGTTTTAGTACACGATGTAACTACAGAAGAGTCATGTTTTAAATAGGAAAAATAATGAAACCTTTTGGTTATTTTTTTGAGCGATGCTAATGGTCTAATCAGATTTAATGGATTATGCTAAGCTATGCTAAAAGTGGTACTGCCAGACCCGGAGATCAGCTGAAGGGATTCCAAAATGGTAAAAATCAAATGTTTATATGTTTAATGAGTATATTTAAAAAAAGTGGGGTGTCCCTTTAACAGAAGAAAGAAACTTATAAGTTTAGAAAAACGTGATGGTGAGTAAATAACAGAATGTTACATTTTGGATGAACTGTCTCTTTAACAGTACAGTGTAAAAAATTATGTGTTAATTTTTTACACGTTGTGTGTGTGTCATGCCATTTAATGCGTTATTACATGTTAAAATAATTGAAGGGGACAACACAAGTTGTGTTAAAAACAGTGATGGGAGTAACGCGTTACAATTAATTCTTTTAGCGGTAACGAGCATGTAACGAAGTATTTTTTTTAATCAAGTAACGCAGTTACAATTAGTGAAATTTAAGTTGGTTACTAGCGTTACTCTATTTTGTGATAAATGAACACTTGCAGACAAGACATTTCTGATCTTATGTCGCAGGACAGTGGTGGGTGGCACAATGAATAATAACACAGAAGGTGTGTTACTCTAAAAACAAACGGTGCTATATAGCACCAAAAGTGGTTCTTTGCTCGTAATCATAGAAGAACCGTTTTTAGTGCCATATAGCACCGGTGAAGCACCAGTGAAGCACCTGTGTAGAACCATATAGTGCTATGTAGAACCATATTTGGTGCTTTAGTGGTTCTATATGGCCCCTATATGGTTCTACACAGGTGCTTCACTGGTGCTTCACCGGTGCTATATGGCACTAAAAACGGTTCTTCTATGATTATGATCCAAAGCAACAGTTTTGGTTCTATATAGCACCGTTTGTTTTTTTAGAGTGTAGGGCATAACTTGATTTAAAAAAATACTTTGTTACATGCTCATTACCACTAAAAGTAGTGGAATTACAGTAACAGAATTAATTGTAACGCGTTACTCCCATCACTGTTTTTAACACAACTTGTGTTGTCCCTTTCATTTATTTTAACATGAAATAATGCCTTAAATGGCATGACACACACAATGTGTAAAAAATTAACACATAATTTTTTTGCAGTGTACAAATAATAATTGCAGACTATTTGGTTTACATGCACAATGAACATTTTGTCCACTATTTGTACAGTGTTTGTAAAGCCTAGAAAGTCTGGACTTTAAAGTTGCTTGTTTGGTGTTCCCTGTGTTCGAACCCATGACCCACTGAGTTACACAGACCATTAGTTCTGTGCTTTTCTTATAATTGTCAGGTCATGTGATCCTCTGCCTGTCCCATTACACTTCACATGCTTATTATAATAATATACACATACATCCTTCTTACCCTATCTCTTACTGTTTTGCAGGACTGTAGCAGCTGAGGTCAGGAAGCAGATTGCTGGACAGTATGGAGGATCACCTCAGCTTCTCAAAAACCTCAGTGTGGGTGGCAATGCAACTAGCAATGCTGTGAGAATCACATTTCAAATACAGTATACCCTGTTGTTTCCATGGTTTTAAGACTGATTTACCATTTTGGTTTACATAGGGAGTTACAAACAGTTTGCAATTAAAAAGAAAGAAACACTGTTGTGTACACTGTTCCTTCTGGTGGTAATTTCTTCGTCTTGGCTGCTATGACACATTCACATTCTCTCTTCATTGGATTTTTCTATTCAGGTTCCTCTGACAGAAGCAGTCGAGCCGGTGGATTTTGAGGAGTATTTGATCACACACCCACCCTTAATAGAGTCGGGACCTTTGAGAGATCTCATTGAATTTCCTCCAGATGACATTGAAGTGCAGTACACTCCAAGAGAGTGTCGAACCCTTGGCCAAGCTGTGCCAGAGGAGGGGTGAGTGTGTGTTGAAATCTGACATAATTTGTGCATTTGTCTGATGTTTGAATAACTTGTGAATTAATTTTCTCTAATAATTTTGCAGTGACAGTGATGCCCATGTCAGAGACTGTATCCGCTCCTATACTGAGGACTGGGCTGTTGTTAACCGCAAGTATGATGGTCAAAGTTTTATTGCTTCACTAGATCCTAGTCCTTTTTATTGCAATACTTCCATTTCAAATCCTAATGCTTTTATGTTATTTCTAACTGGGAATTTTAATTCCCATAATAGATGGATATTCAAGTAGGGCATAGTTTTGTGAAACAGTTATACCGGATCAGATTTTTAAGATCATAAGGTATATTTCAGGCTTTTGACAGTGCACTAATCTTTGGTTGTACATTTAGAGTATGTGCAATGTTTTTAATCATTCTTATTTTATTGGGATCTATTTTGCCTACTGATTAGCATTCAGGTCATGATTGATGATGCATTTTGGATGCACAGGTACCACAAGCTGGGCACAGCGTTTAACCCCAACACTCTGGACAAACAGAAGGAGAGGCAGAGAGGTTTACCAAAACAGGTTTTTGAGTCTGATGAGTTGCCAGATCACAGCAGTTATCAGGATGATCAGGTAAAGGCGGGCGTACACGGTGCGATTTTTGCTGTCGTAGGAGCTCGCATGCGATTTTTTTTTCTCGGGACCAAATCGTTCATGCTCGTATGGTCGCGGCTCGCACCGTGTGAGAGGAATTACGAGCCGAGCCGAGCAGGTTACGAGCACCTTACGACCTCCCGATAATTTTTAAACATGTCAAAAAAGTTCGGGAGCTGTCGGTATAAATTCGTAGTGTTGGTGCGGGTGAACGAGACGATCTGGTAAAGCACTTGAAGTTGACCAATCAGAATGTACAAAACACAGAAGAAGAAAGACAAATGTGGCACTGCTACCTCAAATCTGGACGACAACTCTATAGCTGGCTATATGTTTCGCGCACACACACACTCCGGTGACCGAACATCATGACAAATATGACAGGTCCTTTCAGTGACGACCTCTTGATCAGCTTCTTTGCCTGAAAAACCTGTCATACGTGTTTTTGTGATGTCCGGTCACAGCTTTGGATGTGTGCGGAAACAGGAGAGAGTGTATAAAACGAGGGCTACTTTTTGATATTAAAACTTTTTTGTTTTACTTTGTAATACTGTTGATTTTTCTTTACTTGTTAATATGTTTATCATTATTTACAATCTAAACATAAAATAAGCCAACTAAAACATGTAATAAATAAATATAAAAAATATTAGACTCCGTGCAGAGACCATGGTTTAAACAGTATAGGATGGACAAAGAATGTCGCAATTTTGTGTAATCCAAGCTGTGCCAAAGTCGCTGTAGTACAGTTTATAAATGAATGGATATTAAAAGGGCTGGCGTGACAGAGAATAAAAAGCAACGGAATGTCCATGTTTAATAGGCTATAAGATATGCATTTATTGTTTTACACTTTTTACTCATATAATAAATGCAAAATAAATTGTCAATGAACAAGAGACTATATTAAACATGATGATCATACGCGGAGACGACGTTTTCCAGATTATTATGGAGCTTCTGCTTTAGCTTAAACGTTTTTGTTCGGTGTTTTTTACCCATATATATATATTTTACATATTTTCGACCAAAGGAACACATGATATAGCCCAATGTACGTTGTTATGGTAGCCTAAGCTTGTTCTGAAATGATGAGAATATTTAAATGACTAAAAATGTAGGCTATCTCTGAAACTTTATTTAAATAATGATTAATTTGTTTTCATACTATATTTGTATTGATATGTATTAATTTACATAGGCCTACTGAGAAAATGCCATATATTAATATGCAATGCCTTCTGTATGGCATTTATTTTGTACATTTACATGAGCACAAATGCTGCGTGCACTTTTACTTCAATACCCCGCATTGACCGAGGGTCCGCGTACATTTGCACTAGACAATGCAAACAAGCCTAGACAATGTGCTTAATATTACATTAAATGATTTTCGTTTTACAAATTAATATTTGGCTGTAGATGTATTGTCTAAATAATTTAATCATAAAGGGAAAGACGTGTTACGTTATCTTACCTTGCGTTTTACCTCAATTGCTCCTCATTCTGCATTTACAAATAAATAAATATGCCCACTGAATTTGTTTTTAAACGTCATATTTATAAAAAAGCAACAATATAAGTAACATTAATAATACCAATATAGATATTTACTTGGCACTACAATCAAGATATATTAAGAAGATAAAACCGCATATGCGCTAGCAAGAAAAACCACTGCCAGAGAAATTCCTTCACCGCCACAGCACTAGACCTATATTGCAATTTCGGAATGCATAAATAGAAATACAAAAAAACAGAAACAGTTTTCTGCACAAAAGCCAATATCTTTGCCGTATTCTTCTTGTTTTATTTTTTGTACATTCTGCCACTCACAGGTGCGAAATTGCTTACGTCAGAATTCCTCAAGTCCTACAGTAAAATCTTGTCGTGTGTGACTGCGTACGAATTATTTTCGCATAAACTCACTCGTGTCGTGTGCGAGAGCTCACGACGTTCCGACCGTCGGAATTCGCACCGTGTGCGCCCAGCTTAAAGTTGTGATCAAGCAGTATGTTATGGTTTTGTGCTACGCCTGGTAGATCAACTGCACATTACCTCTTTATGCTTCTACTGGAGTTCCTCCCTTAATATAACTGAGGACTGCATTGTTTGACACAGGATGATCTAAAGCGGAGGTCCGTGTCGATAGATGACACACCACGGGGCAGCTGGGCTTGCAGTATATTTGACCTGAAGAACTCTCAGCCTGACGCACTGCTACCTCATCTTCTGGATCGAGTACCCAATGAGGAGATCGACCATCACAATGAGGACCAGCGCAAGTCAAACCGCCACCGGGAGCTTTTCGCCCTGCATCCTGCTTTGGATGAGGTAGAGTACGACATTTGGCTTTTAAGGGCTTTGCGGGGCCAGTGAGGATGCATAATAAAAGTGTATTACACATCTGGAGACTGTAGTTAACTAATAAAAAGTGTTGATTGCATTGTTTATTGTATCTTTAAAACTTTAGGCAGGCAACAAAAATCTGATTGTTGTATAGTGTATGTTGTCACGGTGCATAACTTTATGTGCACAATGTATTCAAAATCTGATGTTTTGTGTGCATGTGAAAAAAAATGAAATTCACCACATTTACACTGAATAGAGGTTTGGTGAAACACCCAGTACATCATAACCAGATTATTCAAGATAACGGAAAAAAAAATGTCTGTATTTTTTTTGCGTAGGAGGAGCCGATTGAGCGCCACTGTGTGCCTGATGTTCCAAAAGAGCATTTCGGTCAGAGGCTTTTAGTCAAGTGCTTGTCCTTGAAGTAAGTTCAAAAGCTTTTTGTGTGGTGAGATGTTCGTTTAATGGCTGCGATATAGCTGACTTGCTTCTTTATCCATTTTAAGGTTCGAGATAGAAATTGAACCAATATTCGCAAGTTTGGCCTTATATGATGTCAAGGAAAAGAAAAAGGTGAGCTGGTTTTGTGCTCTACAGGGTTTAAAAATGAAACTATAGCAAAGCACTAAAATTGACCCAAGATAGCCAAAGTAATTTATTAGTATAGTAAAAAATCCATTATATATACGACAAAATAGCCCTTAGCTATGGTGGTTGTTAATAAAACAAAATAAATTATTTATGTAAGTAAATATATTAAGTGAATTAATTTACATTTTCATCACTCTATTAACTGGTTTTTGTTATTATAGTTTTAAATGCATTTGTGTTTTCATGTATTTCCCAAAACAAAGAAATTCCTTTTTGTTGCTTTCTCAGAATAATTAGCTTTCTCTGAAGTGTCCCATGAAATTGCCTTAGCAAACTGATTATTAGCAAAAATTTAACACAAGGGTAGTAGTCATGTTTTAGATGTTTCCTATTGTTCCTCTGCTCTTACACTGACATTTATTTCTTTTATTTCCATCTTATTCCTCAGATATCAGAGAACTTTTACTTTGACTTAAACTCCGAGCAAACAAAGGCCATGCTACGGCCACACATCCCATCTGCTGCTATCTCCACCCTGGCCCGCTCTGCTGTCTTCTCCATCACCTACCCATCACAGGACGTTTTCCTCGTCATCAAGGTTACCTATTTCTATTAAGTTTTTTTTTTTCAGAATGTAAGACTTGGAGTTTTTATTTCCTGTGTGCTTTAAGCAGGATATATTGAATAGCTCTTCCTCTTCTTTCAATAGCCAATACACTGCAAAAAATGATTTTCAAGAAGAAAATTCTTAGTATTTTTGTCTTGTTTTCAGTAAAAATATCTAAAAATTCTTAAATTAAGATGCTTTTTTGATGAGCAAAACTACCCAAGAAAATAAGTCTAGTTTTTAGACCAAAAATATCAAATTTAAGTTCTTTTGTTCATAAAACAAGCAAAAAAAATCTGCCAAGTTTTTTTTGCTTACCCCATTGGCAGATTTTTTTTTGCTTGTTTTATGCACAAAATCACTTATATTTGATATTTTTTGGTCTAAAAACTAGACTTATTTTCTTGGGTTGTTTTGCTCATCAAGAAAAATCATCTTCATTTAAGAATTTTTTTATTTTTTTTACTGAAAACAAGACAAAAATACTAAGAAAATGTTTTCTTAAATCATTTTTTGCAGTGTAGGCTTTCTTTTTCATCCATGAAGTTCATGAACTATAATTTGCTAATTGCTAGTCAGTTGGTTGTGGTTGTGGTGTGCCTGCGTCCGAAACTGCCTACTTCCATACTATATACAGTAGTAGGTGAAAAAGCAGTATACACTGCAAAAAATGAAAAAATGACCTAAAAAGTCTAGTTTTTAGACGAATATATAACATTTAAGTAAATTTGTGCTTGAAACAAGCAAAAATATCTGCCAATTGAGTGAGAAAGAAGAGTTTTTTCTTACCCCATTGGCAGATTTTTTTTTTGCTTGTTTTAGCACAAATTCACTTAAACTTTATATTTTTGGTCTAAAAACTAGATTTATTTTCTCAGGTCATTTTGCTCATCAAGAAAGATAGGTACTTTATCTAATTCAGTACCTACTGTCACATTATGTGATTTGGGAGGCAGGTTATCACAGGGTTTTTTTTGGCAAAAGTGTGATTATATGTCAATATTTGTATTATCTGTAGGTTCAAGGCCATATTAGAGTTTTTTGTGTTTTTTAAATAATATTGATTAGCTAAAAACATGCTATAGCAGTTTACAATACAAAAAATTTGTTTTTGCAGCTTGAGAAGGTTCTACAGCAGGGAGATATCGGCGAATGTGCCGAACCTTACATGGTCTTTAAAGAATCTGACGCAGCAAAAGTAAGACCTCTTATCAACTGTCCAATCAGACTCATAACAGCATATACTAGGGATGTACAAAGATTGGCATGTAGGCCGATCACAGAGTTTTTTTTTATATTTGTGTGTTCATAGAATAAGGAAAAGCTTGAGAAGTTGCGCGGTCAGGCGGATCAGTTCTGCCAGCGACTGGGGCGCTACCGCATGCCCTTCGCCTGGACGGCCATACATCTCATGAACATTGTGAACAGTGCAGGCAGTCTGGAGAGAGACACAGAGCTGGAGATGGGACTGTCCGGTGAGTCTACAAATGAACTTAAACACAGCATTGTTTAGCCATGTTACAAAATCGCTTGAACTGCTTGTTTGCGTGCCGTCACACAGAGAGGAAGGGCTCGTGGTCGGAGCGTAGGAACTCGAGTATCGTGGGACGTCGCTCGCTGGAGAGAACCACGAGCGGGGACGAATCGTGCAGTCTCACCAGCTTCAGGCCTGCCACCTTGACAGTCACCAACTTCTTTAAACAGGTCACCCTGTTATTCTGGATAAGCTGCCCAGTATTGATTCAAATATTGATCTCATAGTTCACTGTCCTCTAGTTAGACCTCCAAAGCTATGTATTTTTTTAATTTTGTATATATGGTAGACTATCACTGTTTCCTGTGGCTATCTGACTTTAACTTTTTTATAAATGCTTATATTAGGAGGGAGATCGACTGAGCGATGAAGACCTTTACAAGTTCCTAGCTGACATGAGGCGTCCCTCCTCTGTGCTGCGTAGACTGAGGCCTATCACAGGTAGAGGATCTTTTGCAGCCATTTTGGCAAGCTTGATTGACAAACTCAGTTGCAAAATAGATCAATGTGGTCTGTAGGCCAGTTATCATTTATGTTCGATGATTTTTTAGCAAGTATTGATATGTAAAGTAGTTTAAATCAATCGACAGCCCTAGTAATAGTTTGGTTTACTTTACACCCACAGCTCAGTTGAAAATCGACATCTCTCCAGCCCCCGAGAGCCCTCATTATTGCCTGACCCCTGATCTGCTTCAAGTTAAGCCCTATCCAGACAGTCGAGTACGGCCGACGAAAGAGATCCTGGAGTTCCCTGCCAGGGATGTCTATGTACCCAATACCACATACAGGTATCGCCTCTTTTAAGAGTCTCAGTCATATAAAATGAGAATCATAAGCCTCGCACACAAACTTAAGCCATGTTTCTTGCTTGAATTTGTCAGACGTTTCATTGTGCAAGCCATGTAAAGTTTCTATTTTAAGTCAAGGTCGTCAGACAACAATTCTTATCTTCTGCATATGTTGACCTAACCTGTCATACAAAGGACATGTTTGTCCACTTTCAGTCATTGCCAACTTTATCTTTAAGTAGGCAGACGCTCTGCATAATCAGCTTTGATTTGGCTGATGCTTACTGGATAATTTTGGACTTTAATATATTTTGAAATAGTTTACTGCCGATTATTAATATGCAAGATTTATATTTATGTATGTAGGTCATATTTAATCATGGAAGGTTGGTTTCATACAGGGTAAGCTTGATTAAACTGCTGTACAAGATATTTATTATCTGCTAAATATTTAGTCTCTTATGAATTATGCCTTAGAGTAGCCTTAAAACTGTCAGGGTAGTTTTTTTCTTGATTCATATGACCCCATCATTAAAGTTGCTCTCATGCATGTGGGTGATTCTCACGAAAACTTGGTTTTAAAAATGTCAAGCATGAAAAAATTGCTTAAATTTACTTTTTCCCCCACCAGACATTGAAAAACAAAGTCTGGAGTAAATGGGAACAATTTAAAAACTTTTACTTATCATTTAACACTTTTTGTAACATAATTTAAAAAATTAGTCCTAAAAAATCTCATTACCGCAACAGTCAGAAAACATCAACCCTGACATATTTTCAAAATGACATGACAAACCTGAAAGAATATAATTTGGAGATTCTGCACATGCATTTAAAATCAAAGTATTATGCTTCTATTAATTAAATTAACATTTAATAAGCATCTGTTGCGGTAATGATAATGTCGTGTAAGCATTCTGACAAGACAATATTTCGAATTAACTGTAAAAAAAATTATCTTACCTGGTACCCATCTTGAAGTAACTGGTCCATGTGCTTGGTCACTCAAAATCAAACTTTATTAAAATTCTGTATTTGTGCTTAAACTGTTCTCAAAAAGTGTTGTGGAGGATGAGAACATCAGGCATGGACACATCATTTTCCTAATTTTTCTTCATTATTATTATACATGAATATTCAGTAAATATTTTTTCTGTCATCTAAAGTAGTCTAGCAAAACATCCATTTATTTTTTTTTCTTAATATTTTTGTGTTAATTTGATTAAATTACAACATAACGCATGTTCAAACACAGCCGGACACATTGCGGTAATGAGAATTTCAGCAGAAAATGAGATAAAATTTACAATTATAACTTCTTATGTTGAAATCACACATTGTGCAAGGTAGAACACAGTATTGTGTTAATTCTGATGCTTTTTAATGTTACTATATTACACATTTTAAAGCTAAAATCATTAGTGCCGTGGTGTTTCAATGGTTTCGTGAGAATCACCCATGTATCTATTCAAGTTTTTACTGACATTTGTTTTAATTATACAGGGAAATATGCAATTATTTTCAGTATTGCTGATTATTTTAAAATAAAAAAGAGCCACTTGCACGTGTGTGAGACTTAAAGAAAGATTTATTTTTATTTTTGCATTAATGTCTGAAAGTTTTACTATAAATATAAAGCACACTACTGAGGAAACATTCTGTAAACTAAATATATATATATACACATTACAGCTGAGTATGCACAAAGCGTAACCAAGAGTCAATATGACTCAACACACAAAAGAAGCAGGATATCAAACTTTTACCACTATTACAATTACTTGTTAACACCTTATACTGACTTTCATTATTTATATATGTCATTTTATATCTGTTTAATGTATCTATTTTCTTATGTATTTATATTTTGGTACACATTATTTATGTCCGCATTTACTGACTTGTGCATATACATTTTTCATGCATGGAACATAAATGGAAATGTTTAAAGGTGCAGTGTGTAATTTTTAGAAGGATCTCTTGAAAGAAATGCAAAATAATATACAAAACTATATTATCAGTGGAGTATAAAGACCTTTTAAAAATAACCACTATGTTTTTACAACCTTAGAATGAGACATTTTTATCTACATGCACCAAGGGTCCCCTTACATGGAAGTCGCCATTTTGTGCCGCCATGTTTCTACAGAAATGTTTGTCCGGTGGTAGCTATCGTAGGTTCTTTATGCATTTCAAAAGCGAGGGTTGGCCAGTGGACTGAGCCGTTGGTTGCAATTCGCAACCTCACCACTAGATGCCGCTAAAATTTACACACTGCACCTTTAACAGAACCATGGGATGAATGTGGAAGGGGACCAATGGCAGCTCGAATCACCATTTACGCTGTAAAAAGTAAAATTTGGATTAATTAAAAATTACTTTAATTGGTAACGCCTGAAAACTTTATGTAAAAAATGTAAGTTAACATTTTTTTATATTTTAGGTGGGTTACCAATTAAAGTATTTTTTTTAAGTACAGAAACTTTCACTTTTTACAGTGCACATGTTTATTAATGAAAAATATTATAAAGCGTTACCCTTTTTTAATGTAGCACATCTGTGAATTTTCTTACAGTATTTTAAGTTAAAAAAAGTAAAACAATATATTGAGAACTATAACTGAATGCACCGTAGTTCAATAATATGCATATAGTAAACAAGCTTATTAAATTTAGTCCGTTATTATTAACATGCATCCTTAGTTTTGTTCCAGATGTGTTATTTGAACCTAGACAGTACATTTTTACCATTATTTTGTAAAACGGCTTTACCAAGGTTGTAATCCAATGACCTAGGGATATTCTGAACTAGCACATGCATTTTGCAATACCCGGTTTCTACCTCGGAGTCAATGCCCTGTTTCAGTTGCGTCATTCTGTTGTGGAAATCATCAATTTTAGACTGTCTGTAACGAAGGAGGGAAGCTTAGTTGGCCAGAGATTACTGCCACTTTGACCCCTCTAATTGATCTTGAATGGCTCGGTAAAAGTTGGGGTCAGGGATTATTGAAACTAGGTTAAAGGTCTGATAGTGATCTTTGTGGATTTAAGGGTGAAGGGGCTTCCTTTGGCAGGCTTCCAGTATATTCCTTTCCTGCGCTGGGGGCGAGCCTTCGGTCTCATCCAGGCATATCTCCCATTTAAGTTGGTGTCTCCACATGCGTCAAACCACCAACCGCCTGAGAACAGCAAACACTTTAATTTATTGAAAGGGGAAAAAAGGGACATAAAAATACACATTCATATACAAATTATTATTTTAGCTCATCTGAAGCCAAAGTGTAGCATATTTGTGGAGAGTGACATGCGTGTTCAAAACTTTTGGACTTAACATGGGCACAGTTTCACAGTTTAATTTAACTATTTGGTACCTGTGTAGTTGCGGGCACAGTTGGATTCGCTGTGTTTATCGTTGTCTCTGTCCTTGGTTGAGAACTTCATGCCCGTGTGGTTGCTCATGGCATCGGGCAGATCTCCAGACAGAGGTGCCAAATAAAGGGTGTACCCAGTCGAAGGGCCATCCAGGGTGAACGTGTACTCTATGAATCTTTTTTCCTCTTTCCAGTCTTCAAGTTCAATGTGCAGAATGTATTCTCCTTGCTGAGCAATGGAATGGATTTTGGCCAAGCCAAGCCAGAATTCTTCTGTAACATATCATGTATATCATAGCTTGTATTATACAGTAAACTTTCCTTATTTTATCATTGCATGTATATGAAGCATAAAACCACCATTTAAATCCAGTCAGACAGTTATATTGAGTCAGAAGCATTTGTTGCCTCAGGCATTTACTCGTATTGCAGTGGAAACACACTTCGAATATACGGCATAGTTTGCTTTTGTATCTCCAGCTATACATACAACAGGTTTTATACTTATTTCTGATTGCAGATTTGCAATAATATTAAAGGGACACTTTTTTTTATATTCTCATTTTCCAGCTCCCCTAGAGTTAAAAATTTGATTTTTATTGTTTTGGAATCCATTCAGCCGATCTCCGGGTCTGGCGCTAGCACTTTTAGCATAGCCCAGCACAATCCACCGAATCCGACCAGACCACTAGCATCGTGCTAAAATAATCAAATAGTTCAGATATTTTACCTAATTAAAACTTGACTCTTTTGTAGTTACATCGTGTACTATGACCGACGAAAAATTAAAAGTTTTCTAGGCAGATATTGCTAGGAACTATATTTTAATCATTCTGGCGTGATAATCAAGGATTTTGCTTCTGTAACATGGCTGCAAGAAGGGCAATGGTATTACGCAGCAGGCGAAAATAGTCCCCTTAGTAACTTTTAATAGCAGGGGACGATGTAACTACAGAAAAGTCAAGTTTTAAATAGGAAAAATATTGAAACTCTTTGATTATTTTAGCACGATGCTAATGGTCTAATCAGATTCAATGGATTTTGCTAAGCTATGCTAAAAGTGGTATCGCCAGACCACAAAACGTGGAGTGTCCCTTTAAATCAAAGAAATTTCCACGTTTTTTTAGTTCTTTTTAAGCTCAATTCAAGGGCTTTTGTGAAGTTGCATATTGCAAACCAAACCTTATTTATAATATATAAATAATATATGAAATTACCCAAACGTAAATACGTACATTCCAGTTGGCCAAATCCATGTTCATATTTTTCCCACGACTGATCAAAATCAACAGAACCGTCCACCCTTCTCTGAATGACCGTTGCTGCTCCATCTTAAAAAAAAAAAGATATAGACCTTATAATTTGAATGAATATCTTATTTTTATAGGATCAGATAAGTCTGTTGTTGTCCTACCAGAATTTATTTCGCAGTACACATTGAAAGGCTCCGATTGATTGGGTTTGATTGGGTAAATACCACTCTTCATCTGGCCACTTTTGAATACATCACTGCAATCCGTTAGGAAGTCTGTGCAAAAAAAATGTAATAGACAGCTGATCATTTTAAACCCAATAAAACATCAGTCCCAACATTAACAACATTTAACAATCACTGTTCTTCTATTATTACCATTTCTGTCCATAGTTCCATTGGTGGAATTCATTGTTAAGTACCCAAAGGGGTCAGGTGTTTCTGGGCTCAATTCTGATGCTTTTTCAGCTGTGTCTTGAAAAGTGTCATAACTCAGCTGAAACAAATAAGTATATATTTAATATTACGCAAATTAATGATATAAAGAAATAAAGTGACTGTAATACATTTAATAAAGTAAGATGAAGCATTTTAATGAGTTACCTTATCCTCAAGACTCTTAATTTTGACTTTCTGGTAGCTGAGCTGTTCGTGTTGCTCTCTCACAGATTTAAGCAGGTCCGAGATGGTCTTTTCTTGTGTTTCAATGATGTCCTGCACAACAGACTATTTTAATACAACTCGCATAGAGATTAATTCAGTTTAAACATTTGTACAGTTACAATATTAGCTTTAGTACGTTTATCAAAAGATAATCAGTAATCCTTGCTTCAGAAATAATTTCATTCATCCATAAGATTACGATTATTAACTAAACCATTAAGACAGCTGAAATGAGTTTTGAATATATTACAAACTACTGATCTGATTCACCTTAAGGCCGGAGATCTCCTGAAGTTGCTCCAAGGGAACCATGCTTTGAGACAACCCCTTCAGCTTTTCCTCCAATCCTCCGACCTTGTTGTGCAGTTGGCTTCTCTCCTCCAAAATGTTGTTGATTTTAGTGTTGATCTCCATCGACAAGTTTCTGATCTCCTCATTGTTGACCTTCAAAAATGTGGTCGTCTTCTTCAGCTTCTCCTCTTCCTCTTTAATCTCACTGGTGACCACCGACAGCTGGTAGAAGGAGCGGTCGAAAATGTTAAGCTTCTGGAAGATGTCATTGATCTGAGCCTTGGTCTTGTGCACAAACTCACGGAGACTCTGTCCGAGCTGGAGCAGACCGTTAGCTAGCAGTCGTACATCATCTAACATAGCAAAGCGGGATCTAGCCTCAGTTGGTAGCACGGTGCTTAGGAAGGGTGCATCCGTGGGTGCTCTCCTCCAGTTAGGGGCTGCATTAGTCACGGATAAGACTAGCGATAAAAACAAAATGACGAACTTCATTTTAGCTGGTTTGGAGATGTTTGCGATGTTTTCCTTGCTCTTTGTTCTTGACTCCCAGCCTATCCTCATGCCCTGCAATGGCAAACAGCAGAGATTTCTCAAATATATACCGCTGCAGGGAGAGGGGAGGGAACTTTTGGTGATCATTAAGCTGCTTGTGTGTCCTCCCCCAAATCTGTGAAAGTTTACCCGGCGCAAACATTTTACAGTATTACGCACACACACACACGCTGACCCCACTCGCCACACATAACACGGCCCCTTGGTTGCAACTGATAAGCAAAGATGAACGATGCTACAGGCCGGCCGATGAATCACCGAGTCCATCAATCACGTCATCACTGCGGCCACTTGGTGCACCGTGCGTGCCGCACTGGATGCAAATTAATAATAAAAGTAAGGAATTTATGGTTGTGGGTTTGATTTAATGGTCTCCTGAATCAGCGAAGCATCACTCAAAGGTGTCACGGTGAAGGTCTGCATGTACAAGCAGGATCATCACTGGAGCTCAGAACTGCTTGGTTGAGGCAGTAATAGATTTGAATGATGCCTGAAAGTTAAGGGAGTTTGTGCCATGTACAAACCTTTCATTTTTTGCTGTTTCATATTAATCGCCTTCAGCATTATGTATTGTATAAAGCAAGAAAAAAGCTATTATAACTGAAAATCTAAAGACTTCCATAAGATTTTGAATAGGTGTCCCACAACCATTGTCCCTGTAAACATGTTTCACGTAATACTGTCCCGACCAAGTGTAAAGTATTTTAAGCATCCACAACCAGGGTTTCCCGCAGAAAACATGTTAGTTAAGGTGGTAGACTACAGACTCTGTACTACATTTAACAATTATTTATTAAATATAAAATATAAATCGTATTAACAAAAAAGTAAAGCCATTTTATTACATGTGATAACAGTTCTAGCCTCTCGTAAATTCTTCGATTCTTATTTAATCCACAATATACACACATTCATACTTTATCTTATACTGCATGCTATAAACATCTGTTGTTTATTTGCTTGACTGACAGTCACTGCAGCAATAGGGTTATATGGCAAATAATCTAAATAATTTAAATTAAAAACGCAAAATTCACCTAAAGTTAAGTAATTTGCATCTCTGGGTTTGCTAATTATCTGTATTTTTTTAATATAAGGACGCATTTTCTGTAAAATAGCTTTTAAACAATATGCATTCATGTGTAAAGCATTATACAAACACTCAAACATAGTGAACATAAAATCGCGCCTTCTTTCAATTAATTGGTTGGAATGCTACACCACTCTGTAATCTGATTGGCTGGAATTCGCGTTTGTCTTAACCTGATAAGGAACACTGTGCCGTACACGGTACACCCCCTCCCTTGCACGTGAGGCTGCATTACGTCATTGTAACTTTGAAGCATTAAATCTTCAAAATATACGGTCATGCGGCACATTGTTGTAAAGCTTAGACTTTCGGGATACCATTAAGCGCACACACAAAGCATAATATGATTTTTAGCAGTCATAAAACTGTAATCTAGTTGTTAGTTACCTGAACCGGGCTTCAAAATCTTCCCTTTATCCGTTTCAGTGAAACTGTCCAAAACAAATTGTTCATAAATCCCCAAAAGTCAAAGGAAATGGAATATCCAAGCCTTTTAATCCAAAACGATTTGTTCATCTCACAATCTTGACGTTTCTAACCGAATTACGATATAAATAGTGTATACAATTAGTTCACTAACGGACATTCGTTCGAATCTCACTTTTCCTTTACGATTTATAATGAATATATTCGGATGTCACGTTTATTGTGCAACGTCTGAGGAACAAATACGCCCCCTTGTGGAATTTCAGCCGTTCCATAAGAGGTTAAGAAACACAGACTACTTAAAATTCTGGCTCAGTCATGTAATTCGATTGGCTGGGAGTCGTTCACTGTGGCTTCTGTGAACAGAAACTTTTTAATTTTGATTTGTCAACATTTTAACACTGATGTGCGCTGTACTAAGCGACTGAGTGTTTTGAAGGAGGCAGCAATGACCGCAGCGAGTTACAAGTGGGTCCAAATAAAAACACAGTGTTGTAATCGTTATTGTCATTACTCTATAACTTGCGTGCATTAAAGCAAACCGGCCCACATTGCCAAGCAGCCCACTGGGAAAATTCTCGGTGCTCCAGATGACCAGTTCGCTACTGCGTCTGCGTAACCTCTATATGTAGAAAAAAATCTCACCGGCCCACCTAAAAAATGGCCTGGCCCCTCTGGCATTTGCCAGAATTGCCAGATGGTCAATCTGCCCATGTTCTTCAGACAGCGACGGTAGGCCACTTCTCATTTCGGCCGTGTGGTGCGCGTGCCTGCTCACGGTGTGAAGCGCGTCCACGCTTATTCTCCGAGATGTATCTGACTGCCTTTTGTGCAGTGGATTTTTTTTGGACGACCTAGTTAAGGCGGGAGGGTTCCCCAGCTTAGGCGGGCTGCCCGAACTGCAAAGTGCTGTGGGAAACCCTGAATAACGAATAAGATCTTTGGATTTATGGTTTCTGTGATTTCATGCTGGATAGCCCCACCCAAAAAAAGTTCATTAAGAGCGATTTATGGGTCCACGTAGGACCTACGTTGTAGCTAGGCTGTAGGCTGTGCATAGCTCAGTGTAGCCTGACGTACACCTCGTTGGGACAGCATGTTCGTTCTACGTGGACTGCAAGTGCTATGATTGGTCCCGTTAGAACCTCTGGTCAAAAATATATTTTACAATAACTAGTTTTAAAAATCATTCGAAATTAAATGCATTAAGTTTGTACCAGGGCTTTAAACCAGAATTTTTTCCCAATTGGTTTGTTCCAAACAGAAACAGTATTTTAACATTTCCGGTTTTCTGTTCAACCCTAAAATTGACGTTCCTGAACCGGTTAGAACAAAAGATAAAGTTCCCGAACCGGTTAATAACATTCCATGTCAGCTGGGACATACAAAAAAGTAGGCTGATCATTAGGACATTAAACCTAAATTATTAGTCTACATAATTTTCCTTAAGTCTCTATCTTGTCATCAAACATTAAAAAAGGCTACATTATGTAAGCAGCATAACGGTAATTCTGAAATTCCTACATTTGTTGAGTGCACTTAAACACGCGCACACACATAGACGGAGGATGAATTCCAAACGCCGCTTCAGGAAGAAGATGCAGCATAAACAGTCACTCCACATAAAGTGAAAATTACATTGTTTTTCAGTGCTTTATTCACCAAATGTATTTTTATGGACTGTAGTATGAGACACAGTAGCGCAACTCTTTCTCAAGTTTATACATCAAGAGTTCTGATCTTTGAAGGGCGGAGTTGGACCGGACACATTGTTTAAAATCACAAATTTGCAAGCCTTTGAAACATGTGCAAATGATCAACTTTTACCCTATTTAAATTTGCGTATTAATCCGTATTAATCTAGTCAAAGAACGAAAAAATAATGGTATTAACCAGTTGCCATTATTTTAAATAAACGTTTCTGTTCCGGAACATATATTTTTCGAAAGTTTCTGGTTTCGTTTCTGTTCCTTGCAAAACATCAAAAGTTTCTGGTTTTCGTTCCGTAAACCGGTTCAAAGCCTTGGTTTGTACTAATAAAGCATCAGATCACAGAAGAGGTAATATTGAGAGTGCATGAGAGATCTGTGCTCTTTGGATACTCTGTCTGACCTTAGTGGTCCCAGGAGTGCAGACCCCACGTCACTACAGTCTTTTCCTGCAGCTACTGGAACCACAGACCGGAAACGGCTGCACAACAAAAATTTATGCTAGCAAAAAGATCAATGGTCATTAATGTTAACTACCCAGTGTGTTTTTTTTCTCTTTATAATAAGACTTTTTCACATGTGAACAGAAACTATAAAAATTCTTTCTGTTTGTGTGTTTATGTAATTTTATTTTTGCATACCAAGGCAATTCATAGTTTAGTTTAGCTTACCTTTCACATTTAGCCCTACTTTAAATTTTAGTTTTTCAAGGAATCAAAAATAATATTTCTTTCTCCATCTCCATCTATTCTTTTTTGTGTAATCTCCTTTAAACCGCATCAGTCACAAAACACAGGCTGTTGAGCATCCCCTATCAATGTGATGTCACATTGATTACACCCCACCCATGACCGCTCACAGACTCCGCTATATGAGCGCGTAATTCGACCTTCTGCCAGAGACGCATGTTTTGATGTGGTCCAAAGCACATGTGTACGTGCTCAACCCCTTACTTTGCATACAGGGACGGGTACAGAAGCTTTCTTTGCACTTAAAGAAACAAAAACAGCGGGTTTTTCATTGCAGCCACAAATGGCATGTTCAACATCGTATAATTAAAGATCTGTGGTGTATTTTGATCTGAAACTTTACAGACACATTCTGGGGATACCAGAGACTATTTTATATTGCTGAAAACACCTAGGTTAGCAGCCCTTTAAAATAATATAGAATAATATAATTATTGACGTAATTAAAAGGATAGTTTGCCATAATTACCCTATAGTTCACCAACCCTCAAGCCATCTGAGTTACATATGCCTATAATTTTTCACATGAACACATTTTTAGATATTTTTGAAAATGCTCTTCCAATCTTTATATTGGATGAATCAAGCCCAAAGAATGTGCATCTATCCTTCAAAAAAGTTATCCACCGGCTCCAGGGGATAAATAACGGCCTTTCGATGTTAATTGATGTGATTTTGAACTAGAAATATCCATATTTAAACTTTACTAAAGAAAATAACTAGCTTCTGGGTAACGTGTACAAAGTAGTGAAAAAACAAAACAAAAAGTCTACTTGTGAATATTGCTGCTATACACTCTAAAATGTCTGGGTTGTTTTAACCCATGCTGGGTAAATATTGGATCGAGCACATGTTGGGTTAAAAATTATCCAATATTGGGTTGTTCTTAAGCAAACATGGCCTATAATAACCCAACAATTTTATATTTTGGGTTAGTATCCAATATTTACCCAGCATGGGTTAAAAACAACCCAGTGTATGTTCATCAAATACTTTTGTGTAAATTCCGCATTAAAGGATTAGTCCATTTTCTTAAAAGAAAAATCCAGATAATTTACTCACCACCATGTCATCCAAAATGTTGATGTCTTTCTTTGTTCAGTCAAGAAGAAATTATGTTTTTTGAGGAAAACAATGCAGGATTTTTCTAATTTTAATGGACTTTAATAGAGCCCAACATTTAATACTTAACTCAACACTTCACAGTTTTTTTCAACGGAGTTTCAAAGGACTATAAACAATCCCAAACGATGCATAAGGGTCTTATCTAGCGAAACGATTGTCATTTTTGACAAGAAAAATAAAAAATATGTACTTTTAAACCACAACTTTTCGTCTAGGTCTGGTCTAGGTCACGTGTTACATATATAAAACACACATTTGCGGACCATTATAAACAAAAAACTCCCACAAAGACATTAATTAGTATCAGTTGACATACAACAACGTAGGAACGGTCCTCTTTCAAGACGCTTGTAAACACTGGGGCGGAGTTTCGCGTTCGTCTTCTGTGACCTCTTGACGTCATGACGTATTGCGTGGGGTCAGCTGGCGCATCACGACCGGATCTACATGACGAGAAGTTGTGCTTTAAAAGTGTATATTTGTTATTTTTATTGTCAAAAATGACAATCGTTTTGCTAGATAAGACCCTTATGCATCGTTTGGGATTGTTTATAGTCCTTTGAAACTCCGTTGAAAAAAACAAAGTGTTGAGTTGAGTATTAAATGTTGGGCTCTATTAAAGTCCATTAAAATTAGAAAAATACTGCAATGTTTTCCTCAAAAAACATAATTTCTTCTCGACTGAACAAAGAAAGACATCAACATTTTGGATGACATGGTGGTGAGTAAATTATCTGGATTTTTCTTTTAAGAAAATGGACTAATCCTTTAAGCAAACATGGCCTATAATAACCCAACAATTTTATATTTTGGGTTAGTATCCAATACCAACCCAGTGTATGTTCATCAAATACTTTTGTGTAAATTTCGCATTGACACACAATTCAGAAATACAGTTTTTAGGCAGAATCCATTAAGTGTCTGTTCAATATGCCAAAAATAAGCTCTTATTAACGTTTTCTGTTTTGTCTGTAGCTGTAAAATGTGGTTTCTATTCAAAATGTCATCCATCTGTTTTGTTTTACTGATCTACATAAAAGCAGTAAATATCAGTTGTTACATGGACAATTTCTCTGTCTATCTATGTTTGTAGGAACCTGCTGTATGTAAACCCACAGAGTCTGAACTTTGCTAATCGTCAAGGCTCTGCTCGAAACATCACAGTCAAAGTACAGTTCATGAATGGGGAAGATCCCAGCAACGCAATGCCTGTAAGTATTACTGGGAACCCACATCAGTTTCTCACATACCAAGGGTCTTTAAATTGTCTAAAAGCGTTTGAATACCTACAACTCTTTCCTTATTTCTCTTTTAGGTAATCTTTGGAAAGTCCAGCTGTTCAGAGTATGCTAAGGAGGCATACACTGCTGTAGTCTATCATAATCGGTAAGTTTATAACTGGTAACTGAGCTTAATGACAAAAATTGAGGCTCATTGAGTTATTAGCTCATTGAGTAACAGATTTAGCTGTGATTGACTGTTAAACAACAGTTTGTAAAGTTTTTTTGTTTTTGTTGCATAAAATATGAATTATTGACATTAATGTTTGTGATGCTTTTAAGTGAAATCTTTAATTCTGTTTCTTCAGATCGCCAGATTTCCATGATGAAGTTAAAATCAAGCTACCAGCCTCACTTACTGACCACCATCACATTCTCTTCACCTTCTACCATGTCAGCTGTCAACAGAAACAGAATACTCCACTGGAGACGCCTGTTGGATACACGGTACACGCAGTACTCTAAATACCACATTTTATACACCGATACTGTGCCAGAGTGTGGATACATTTAAGTTTATGAAGTGGCTTTTTTGTCCTTGCTGTGCTGGAATGCAAGTTGAAGTTGGACTTGAACTGGCGACACACACCAGTTGGAAATTGGAGTTAGAAGGACAGGAAGAAAATGAAAGACTGGTCAATTTTTAAGTTTAAAAGTTGCCATACAGCACCACAAAAAGTTTGTCTTGTTGGTTGCAGATAAATAAAATATGGTCCAATATTTTGCAGAAAAAGTTTATTAATTTACATTGACACAAATGAAGCACAGATTTTTACGAATGGCATTTTAGGTATTTAGGAGCCATGACTAGGCCTTAGATATATTAGGACATTTAATTATTTTCTACAAAAAAAGAAACATACAAAAACATCACTGGTGTGCATCTTTTTTTTGGGGGGGGGGGCTTTTTAGCCTTTATTTAGACAGTATAGTGGAGCGTAGACAGAAAAGTTTTGGGTGGAGTTTGGCAAAGGACCTCAGATTTTCACAATTTTTTTACACATCATTCAGCCATGTACATTTAATCCAAAAATGTACCTTTAAACATTTATTTTGCTCATGTCTTTTTCTTTCTCAGTGGATTCCTATGCTGCAGAATGGACGCTTGAGAACAGGTCATTTCTGCCTGCCAGTGTCTCTGGAGAAGCCACCTCAATCATACTCTGTTCTCTCTCCTGATGTGAGTTTCGATAGTCAGTATTAAAGGCGGATTCCACGATGTTTGAAAAACGCTTTGGAAGAGGAGACGGGCCGACTACCAAAACACACTTATAGCCAATCAAATCAAATCAAATGCCGGGTTGCGTATGTGTGGGGCGGGTCTATCAACATAAGGTCCAGATTCTATTGGGGTAGGGGCGTGTTTGTTTAGGTGATTTCAAATATCAACATTGGCTTTCAAACATCATGGACTCCGCCTTTAATGAACTCTTTCCCTGCCATTAAAGAGTTAACTCTGCAATTAAGAGAAAATGCTCCAATGCCAATGATGAGTTTTTCCGGCACTCCACATTTCCGCTATTTTCCACTAAGTGGCGCTCTTACCCAACTTATAAAACCGAGAGCAACCCTTTAGCTCAAACAGTAAGACCTCCGTGTATGTTTGAGATTTGATATATTGTATGTTTATTTAGAGAAGAACATTTTCTGGAAGGCGGTAAACTTTTGTTAAAAAAAAAATGTTGGCGCTGGCAAGCAACTTAAAAAAAAACGCTGACGGAGAAAGAGTTAATGTATTTTAAGTGTTAGACAAGCTTCTGTATTGGTTTTAATATATGGTATCTGTTAGTAATTATTAGTAAAGACAACAAAAGGGCATTAACTCTTTCCCCGCAAGTGACGAGTTATATCCAATAAAAGTTTGTAACAAAATGCAATTATCTCAGCTTTTTGTTAAAAAATGTGTATTTTTGAAGAAACCTTCCCATATATGAGAAGTAATTTAAAAGAGAACAAATGAAAATAGGATGAAACTTTTTTTGTTTGAAAGCAGATGGTCTGTTCATTCATTTGAAATATTGTATGTTTATATTTAAAAAAAAGAAGATTTTCTGGAAGGCATTAGTGTTGGGCGATATGCCCCATTTTGAGATCATCCTATCGCCAATACATGATAGTATGGGGGGCGGGGCAGTAGTTTAGTCATTTATGTATTTGTTCATTTTTTACTAATTTATGTCACTTGATTGGTGGACAAAAAAGAACAAGAGCAACACTGTCATGACCGCAACCTTCATAAAACTGATGCCATTAATCCGAGTGCGTCATTAAAGCACAGGCGCTAAAAAATTTCCTGCGTGCCAGGGAGTGGGAACAACACACTCGCTGGTTTTAACCCTCTGCATGCTAACAACCTCTTTAGTGCAAGAAAAAGTCTGAGATTCGCGCGAATTACAAGCTCAGGTGCTAGAAGGAGTCAATGCCGCGCGCATTCGGTCCGACAAGAGTCCAACACGTGCGCATTAAGTCCAGGTGCGTGCGAGAAGGAATCTGTGCGTGTTACAAGCTCTCACGCGCAAAGTGATTCCCACAAACATTCTCTTGCAAGGAAGAGCATGCGATGCACATGTTAATGTGAAACTATGATGATGATAATAATAATAACCATCGCCAACTATCGTCATGAAAATATGTCTGATGATCGTTAATATACGATAATATCGTCTATCGGCACAACCCTAGAAGGGATTAAACTTTTATGAAAATCATAAAAAATGCTGGCGCTGGCTTTTTTTATGCTGAAGGGGAAAGAGAAGTTAAAAGAAATGTTATCTTTATTGACAGTGTTGCTTGTTAATGCAATTAAAAAATGTGGTGTGTCATACTTGAAAGAATTAGTCGTTTCTGTAGTCTGCACTAGCAACTTCACAGTTGGTTTAATTCCCAAGGATCAGAAACAAATTTTTACTTCAGCTAATTTTATTGGTGAACACTTTGGTATGTTTTTAAGGTTCCTCTTCCTGGCATGAAATGGGTGGATAACCACAGAGGAGTCTTTAATGTTGATGTAGCAGCTGCGTCCACCATCCACACACAGGTGTGTTGTTTTCTCCAAGCATTTAGTGTTCTTAAATATGTTCCTACTCTAAACGCTGTCCTATTCTCTCCTCAGGACCAGTATTTAGATAAGTTCTTTGCTTTGGTGCATGCTCTGGATGAGCACATGTTCCCAGTAAGGATAGGAGATATGCGCATCATGGAGAATAATTTGGAGACTGAGCTCAAGTCCAGCATTGCAGCTTTGAATTCCTCTCAGCTGGAGCCTGTGGTCCGGTTCCTTCACCTACTGCTGGACAAACTGGTGCTGCTGATGGTGCGGCCACCTGTTATAGCCGGCCAGATAGGTACAAGCCCTCCTGAATGCAAACAAACTCAAGTTACCTTCATACCAGCATCATTGTAGGATATGCAGTGTTGTGACACATAGGGTTTTTTTTAGAATATCAGTTGCGCCAGTATGGTAATGTTTAAAAGAGGACATACACTCACCTAAAGGATTATTAGGAACACCATACTAATACTGTGTTTGACCGCTTTCACCTTCAGAACTGCCTTAATTCTATGTGGCCTTGATTCAAGGTGCTGAAAGCATTCTTCAGAAATGTTGGCCCATATTGATAGGATAGCATCTTGCAGTTGATGGAGATTTGTGGGATGCACATCCAGGGCACGAAGCTCCCATTCCACCACATCCCAAAGATGCTCTATTGGGTTGAGATTGGTGACTGTGGGGGCCATTTTAGTACAGTGAACTCATTGTCATGTTCAAGAAACCAATTTTGAAAGATTCGAGCTTTGTGACATGCTGCATTATCCTGCTGGAAGTAGCCATCAGAGGATGGGTACATGGTGGTCATAAAGGGATTGACATGGTCAGAAACAAAGCTCAGGTAGGCCGTGGCATTTAAACGATGCCCAATTGGCACTAAGGGGCCTAAAGTGTGCCAACAAACATTCCCCACATCATTACACAACCACCACCAGCCTGCACAGTGGTAACACGGCATGTTGGATCCATGTTCCCATTCTGTTTAGGCCAAATTCTGACTCTACCATCTGAATGTCTCAACAGAAATTAAGACTCATCAGACCAGGCAACATTTTCCCAGTCTTTAACTGTCCAATTTTGGTGAGCTCGTGCAAATTGTAGCCTCTTTTGTAGGGGTCTTCTGCTGTTGTAGCCCATCCGTCTCAAGGTTGTGTGTGTTGTGGCTTCACAAATCCTTTACTGCATACCTCGGTTGTAACGAGTGGTTATTTCAGTCAAAGTTGCTCTTCTATCAGCTTGAATCAGTCGGCTCATTCTCCTCTGACCTCTAGCATCAACAAGGCATTTTCGCCCACAGGACTGCCGCATACTGGATTTTTTTCACACCATTCTTTGTAAACCCTAGAAATGGTTGTGCGTGAAAATCCCAGTAACTGAGCAGATTGTGAAATATTCAGACCTGCCCGTCTGGCACCAACAACGCCACGCTCAAAATTGCTTAAATCACCTTTCATTCCCATTCTGGCATTCAATTTGAAGTTCAGGAGATTGTCTTGACCAGGGCCACACCCCTAAATGCATTGAAGCAACTACCATGGGATTGGTTGATTAGATAATTGCATTATAGAGAAATTGAACAGGTGTTCCTAATAATCCTTTAGGTGAGTGTATGAGACTTTTTTTAAGATATTAAATAAATCTTTTGGTGTCCCCAGAGTGCATATGTGAATATTTAGCTCAAAATACCCCACAGATAATTTATTATAGCATTTTAAAATTGCCACTTTGTAGGTGTGAGCAAGAATGTGCCGATTTGGGGTGTGTCCTTTAAAATGCAAATGAGCTTGTTGAGTTTGTTGATATTTTAACTAAATTTTGCTGTCAACTTTTTTCCTCTTTCTCTCTCTGCACTTAATGGCAGTGCCATGTTTGCATAGTGGGGTGGTATTATTATAATAAGATCCCCTTTTGACATCACACGGGGAGACACATTTCAATGACCTATTTTTTTCACATGCTTGTGATAGAAGGTTTTCATGATATGTCCCCTTTAAAGTTGTCCTCACTGCTCTTTCCCATCCAACTAAAATGTTGAAGCTTCAGCATACAAGCAAAATAACAAAAGTCACTTGTGTGAAGTTTGTGTGAACCCCAAATTTGCTCGATGGGGTTGAGGTCCGAACTTTGAGGGAGTCAGTACTGAAAGGACCTAAATCTTTTTATGATGGCTCTAGTCTATGGTTTATAGCGCATATTGATGACTTTGTAGATACGAATGATATTAGAATAGTGTGTTTCTGTGCCTAAAGTGAACACGG
Organism: Misgurnus anguillicaudatus; assembly: GCF_027580225.2. Classification (NCBI taxonomy): domain Eukaryota; kingdom Metazoa; phylum Chordata; class Actinopteri; order Cypriniformes; family Cobitidae; genus Misgurnus; species Misgurnus anguillicaudatus. The sequence goes on from NC_073344.2 coordinate 8,022,979, forward strand.
AGATGATCAAAGTCAATTTTTTAGTAGCACGTCGTCAAGGTGCAATAAAAAGCCTAGTGTCATTAAAATAATTAATTTTAGAATTTTTCATGTAATCAAAAAAAAACAAAAAACAAGTTTAGGTATTGTATATCCAAGGCTTAGTTTTTAATCTTGTCATTTACAGCATAAATCCCAAATGACATCTTTTTGTCATTTTTATGGTCATGACTACTTTACGCTCTCAAAATTTGATTACAAGACTTTAGCTGGCGTTTCACAGGCGGGGTCACATATTTTATCCTACCTTAAATTACTCTCTAATATTTTATTAATTTGTCCATAAATTTATTACCGCATATATCAGATCTTAGATCGCTGAGTCTGGGTGTTTATTGATGACCTTTATTTGACTAATTGATCTTGTAGTGAATCTTGGCCAGGCCTCTTTTGAAGTGATGGCATCCATAGTGAATCGTCTGCATAAGTACTTGGACACCAGTCAAGATATGCATGGACGAAACAGCCTCCTCTCCTCATACATCCACTATGTCTTCCGTCTGCCTAATGTGGATCCCAACTCCCCCTCTCCAGGTGAGGTTAAAGGTTGATTTTTGTTTAATTTTGTATTGTGTTTGGTACACATTTAACATTCGGCTCTAAAGCTGTAGCCTTGAAATAATTCTTAGTGGAGAACTATGCAGCCATATATTTTTTTGATGTTTTAGTAAAATGGTTTTGTTTAATAGGCCCTGGAGGATTGGGCGGCTCTGTGCATTATGCAACAATGGCCCGTTCTGTCGTTAGACCCGCAAGCCTTAACCTCAATCGCTCTCGTAGCCTTAGCAACAGTAACCCAGACATCTCTGGCACCCCCACCTCCCCAGATGATGAAGTGCGCTCCATCATCGGCAGTAAGGTAGGTAGATGCATTTCAGCAAGGCTCTAACATCGGTCTCTGAGGGTAGATCCAAACTTCTGTAAACATAGATTTAATAATTTCACACAGAAGTAAGTTGATTGTAGCCATAGACTGTACTACAAAAGATATGGACGTAGTATTCGTGACGTCACCCATAGGTTTGTGAAGAGCTTTTTTGAAGCCAATAATTGGCGGATCCTGCTGTGGTTATCTTGGTCATGGGTCTCCGCGCATCACTCGCAGAAACCGAAAATGGGTAAAGAGGTGAGATGTGGGTAAAGCTCACGTGGCTGGTTGCTGAAACCATGCCCACCTTTTTGACTGTAGTGATAGCAGTGGCAGTTCACCTGTCACTCAAGTGGCCACGCCCCTAATTTTGCAGAACTTTAAGGTTTAATATCATGTAAACAGATGAGTTGCAAAAAAATTCAACCGCCTCACAGTTGTCATGAAGGGCAAAATTAGATATATAGACCAAAATGACTTTTTGTACAAGGCTGTAAACATATTATTTTCTGCTGTAAGTTTAAGCATTTTAACATGGAGGTCTATGGGAATTGACTACCTTTTGGAGTCAGCCTCTTTTTGGAGTCACTTCCATTTTGGCTTCATCAGAGAGATCAGAAGGTTGCCCCTCAGTTATTGCTTATTTAAATGTTTACACTTTTTTCAGGTAGTAATTTAGAATGTTATAAAATTTAATTTATTTTTTTACACTACAGATTATATTATTAGTATAGCAATTTAAGTGGGTCATCCATAATCAGGATTGAATGTACTTATGACTAATGGAAATGTTTATCATACAGTTTATCTTAAAGGTTTTTTAAGAGATCAGCCCCTCCGTCAATGTTTTTGTTTTAGATGTTAATTGTCTATGTGCTGACTTTCTTTCAGCTGTTGCAGTGAATCCAATTCACATGCTTACACAATCACTCAGTGCTGTCAAACTAAAGGAGATCGCACACTGGCCGCGCAGCGCCGCATCGCGTCGCGCCTAGTAGAACTCGGAGGAATTGTAAACTGGAAGTGCACATTAAATAGTGCGAGCTTCGTCAGATAGCGTCTACTTCAAAATGTAAAATATACGTAAGCAGCCAATGTTAATCATTAATGATGTGGGACAAATATGATGTTATTTAATGTTAAACTATGTGAGTGGCGCTGTGTGGCGCGACAGGGATTTGAACAACTTCCTGAGTCACAGCTGGGCGGCGCGGATAGGTGCCACCTGGCGGCACCGGTGTGCGTATACTCATAGAAAACAATGTGTTCAATTTTTTTAGAACGGCGCGGCGGGTGTGCGATCCCCTTAAGCCTTTGATCTGCTATAACCAATTAAACGTATTGCTTGATACTCTAACCTGTTTCTGCTCAATGATAAGAATGTATTAACTTGCTCCCTTGCTTTATTGACCTGTAACCTTTGACCTTTCACTGTTTCCTGGCTTGCTTGCTTCTGTCCGTGACCCTTTTGATGCCACCCTCGGCTTGCAGGGCTTAGATCGCTCCAACTCCTGGGTGCATACCATGGGGTGCAAAAGCGCCCCGTGGGGGACCAGCCCTGGCTCAACATCTGATGCTAAGCAGGTCATTCCAAATATCCCAAACCCCTGAATTTAATTTAAAGCAAGTTCCCCACTTCACCACTATCGGTCCCACTCAATACCACTTAAACCACAATGTCCATTCATTTCATTTCATTTCATTGCATTGCCTTCTCCTTTTAAAAATTAATGAGATACAGTAACTGTGCCAAAGTCTTAGGCCACCATGTTACCATTAGATTAGTTGTTTTTGCAATTGTATAGAGATCATATATAATTATTTTTATACTCTTAATTAGAATGCAACCAGAAAATACAGGACATTTAAAAATTGCAGGAGCTCTTAATGAAATTAAATCCTAATTTCTAATTCTAATCAAATGACTTCAGGACTCCTCAAAAAAGCTTGAGATGGGTGTAATGCCAAGGGAGGTCACACTAAATACAGATTAATCCCCTAATCCCTGAAGAAGACCGTTAGTTACTTCTGGAATTTTTTTTGTTTTTAATTTTGTGTACATATTACCAGTATTTTCTGTTTTTTATCTTAATAAAAAAATAAAAAATATGGGTTTGCAAATAAAATCTTTGCTTAAACAACAAAGCTGGTGGTGGTGGCCTAAGACTTTGCACAGTACTGTACATTCTCAATTAAAACAAAGGTAAAGATCATTTCTTTAACCATATTTATAATTCATAATCAGTCATTTTTCGAAACCTTATCATCTCCTTTATTCAGTCTAAACTGCATTGCATGGACATAACTAACCAACTACCATTTTCCCTCTGCTTGGCATGTTAAGATATGCTGCATGTACATGTATGAATGTGTGTAAGAGTGTATTGTTTGTCTTGTGAAACTGTACGTTTGGTTTTTTTGGCATCTGGTTAAGGCTAATAATTATTTTTCTCATTATTCAGTGCCTGTAAAAGTCAAATTCATTAAAGCATACATACAGTACATACTTAATGTTATTTTAATTTATTTATTATAACTTATTTTGTTAACACTTTACTGTAAGGTTGTATTTGTTAACAATAGTAAGTGCATTTGTTAACATTGAGCAATATAGTTTTTCAGCATTTTTTAAATTCTTTGTTAATGTTAGTACAAGCCAATACATTTTGCATTAAAGGTGCAATGTGTGACTTTTAGAGCATCTAGGGCTGAGACAGTGAATTTCAACCAATGGCTCAGTCCATAGCTCAACACTCATTTTCGAAACACATAGTGAAGCTACGGTAGCTGCCACTGGACAAACACGTCATTGTCTAAAGCCCGGGATACACTGTGCAATAATTGGCTGTCCCAGACGAAAGATTGCCATCGTGAAACTATCGTCGCGATTTCTGTGATTGTGGCTCTCCATCGGTGGTCCTATGTCGTACAGTGAGAGAGGTTCAAAGACGGCCGTTTTCCCGGTCTTGCGTCCAAAGATAGCCTACGATAGTTTTCTGGCAGTGTCAGAATTCGGCATGATCACCGCACAGTGTGTTTGCTGCTACGACCTGCGCGCCGGTATTTGTTTACCACGAGCGCATGCTGGTGACGTTGCGCAATGTGTGACGCAGCCGCCGAAGCTCCCGTGTCATCATCGTACAGTCTACATGCCTCTCGTACCCGAGTTTAAACGATACATGTCGCACAGTGTGATTGAAACATGATGCCCAAAATGGCGACTTCCATGTAAGGGACTCACAGTGTATGTAGATATAAACGGCTCATACTAAGGTAATAAAAAAGATAATTAAATTTAATTTTGTATGGTCTTTATACATAATATAGTTATCTATATTATATTGCATTTCTGTTAAAGGTGGAGTCCACGATGTTTGAAAGCCAATGTTGATATTTGAAATCACCTAAACAAACCCGCCCCTACCCCAATAGAATCTGGACCTTCTGATGATAGACCCGCCCCACACATACACAACCCGGCAAGGAAGTCGGTTAGTAGACACGCTTCTTACTGCTGATTGGCTATAAGTGTGTATTGGTAGTCGGCCCGTCTTTTTTTCCAAAGTGTTTTTCAAACTTCGTGGACTCCGCCTTTAAGAGTTCCTTTTAAAATCCTCACATGATTGCACCTTTAACCAATGTTAAAATGTATGATTTTAAATTGTTAATTGTTTAAATTGTTAGTTCTTGTTAGAGAATATATTAACATACTGCATTGTTAACAAATACAAACTTTTGTAGTGTTAGCCATATTTTATATTATTTCACAGCTTGCCAAACATAATATTTTTTATCTCCTCTCTCTCTCTCTCTATTGAAAAAAACTGTATCGTACCATACATGTATCACAAAATATACGTATGTATTTTTTATGGTAAAATTTCAAATTAAACTATGTATTCGCTTATTTTATTCAATGTAATTGTAATTTTACAATTTCTTCTATGCCAATCTGAAGTCCAGTGTCTTATTGTGTGTGTGTGTTTTGTGTGTGTGAGTGTAGATATAAGTAGAGATTGACACCCCATAGCCCTGTCTCCACACTAATCTATTTTCACCCTTCCATTCATCCCCACCCGTAGGCCATGGAGCGCAGTGGCAATCGCATGTCATCGCACACTGAGAGCACCAGTTTCTTGCAAACATTAACAGGACGCTTGCCAACCAAAAAGGTAGAGACCGACACACGGAAGGCAGGAGCCCGACCCCTCCTTGCCTCAAATGCACTTGTCTGTTTGTGAATGTCAGGATGTTGTTTTTCATTGCTGTGGTTGTCTTGTTCTTATGGGTGGGAGTTCTCTTTGCTGTCCATGGCACCTGAATATTGAATGTACCCTGTTGGTTCAAATGTGCTTGTGCTCTTTATCTATATGTCACTGTAGAATAATAAATCCTCCCCACTCTTGCAGCAACACAGTGGACCTTATATCAAAGGACCCTTTCTTACCCTATAGTAGTCCTAAGACAGATGGACCTATATGAAGTGTATCTGTTTTAAATATTGATCGGTCCTCTGATGTTTCCCTTCTGTTCCTCAGCTCTTCCATGAGGAGCTTGCCCTGCAATGGGTGGTGAGCAGTGGATGCGTCAGGGAAGGAGCTCTCCAACAGGCCTGGTTCTTTTTTGAGCTTATGGTAGGAGCTTTCTCTGTGATACTCAAAAGTGTAGTAGCTTTGAGGTTCTGAGATGATGTACCAAAGTCTTAATTTCCTTCCATCTTCAGGTTAAAAGCATCATCCATCACTTATACTTCACTGACCGTCTGGAGTCTCCAAGGAAGCACCGATTCCCTGAGCGCTTCATGGATGACATTACTGCTCTGGTTAGCACCATTGCAGGTGACATTGTGTCACGCTTCCAGAAGGTGAGAAGAAAAGCAAATACACCGCATGCAATGACACATTGGGAATTATACAGTTGATTGGTTTATATATAAAACTAAAAATGGTCATTAAAGTCTGTGTAAAGTCCGATATTAATTGTGTTCTCAGTTTGTAACACCACAGAAAATTGTGTTGTTTACCACCCAGCCAAAATTGAAAGACGGAAAAGGTCTAGTTATCAAAATCTTGGAAAAATAAGCAGGATTCTCTGCTCTCAAATGCTAGGGGATGTGTCCACTGTCTGCACTGAAACCACGCCCACTCGTGGGAAAGCTGCCATCTCTCACAACTTTCAAATACCGCTACAATCTGAAGGGATGCTCGCGATTGTGTTAGGGGCGGGGCCATGCTCAGTGGCTCCGGTGCATCATAAAGCCACCATTTTACCCCGCCCAAATAATCCTGAAATCAGAAATGAGGGAAAACTATTTAAACGTGTAACTCCACAATTCATTACTACATAGTTCACAGACTTCGTAACATGTTACAGCAATACATTTCTAACATTTATAATGTGTTTAGAAACAATTTTCTGTCTTTAAATGGGACATACTTGACTTTTTCCATGTTTAAGTGCTATAATTGGGTCCTCAGTGCTTTTATCAACCTAGAAAATGTGAATAAGATCAACCCAGTAACTTAGTTTTGGTAAACCATTCTCCACAAGCATGTGAAAAAATAGGTCATTGAAATTTGGCTCCCCTGGTGATGTCAGAAAGGCATAATACCGCCCCTTAATCTGCACTATCCAACCACAGCACTGCCATTTAGTGCAGAGATCAACTCATTTGCATGTTAAAGGATACACCCAAAATGGCACATTTTTGCACACACCTACAAAGTGACAATTTTAACATGTTAAAATAAATTATCTATATACTATTTTGAGCTAAAACTTCACATATGTACTCTGGGGACACCAAAGATTTATTTGACACCTTAAAAATGTCCTCTTTAAATAGTTTAGTGTGCATTTGAGATTTTTCAGAATACTTAATTTGATTTTACCATCTGTTCAGGATCTTGAGTTGGTGGAAAGGCTTAACACAAGCTTGGCTTTCTTCCTCAATGACCTCTTGTCAGTTATGGATAGAGGATTTGTCTTTACTCTCATCAAAACCTACTGGAAACAGGTATTGTTCAGCTTAAGCTAAAACATATCCTTATGGCACTCATTGGCTTTTAGGCATGTCAAACCTTGGGGTATGTTCTGATTTCTCATGTTTTACTCAGGTGTCCACCAAGCTCTATGCACTACAGAACCCCACTCTGGAGTCTCTGAGGTTGGACTTCCTGAGAATCATCTGCAGCCATGAACACTATGTCACCCTAAACCTGCCCTTCAGTCTACTAACACCCCCAGCATCCCCTTCACCTTCTGTGTCATCTGCTACATCTCAGGTATAAACGCAAATTGAGACACGACACGGTAGCAATGATAAATTAGACCACCACACCAATTGTTTAAAGGTACACTTATGGTGCTTTTCCATCAAATAGTACCCCACGGTTTGGTTTAGGTCAGGTCGGGTCAGCTCACCTCACTTTGGCCTGGTTATCTTTTCCATCGAGTTTAGTAACACTTCGCAGTGGGAGGGATTATAGGCTTGTCGTTATATTAGCGCTGCCTGCTGCTGTATCAAACAAGTGTGAGTGTTGTTGGAATGCTAAACATCCCCATACATTCATTTATTTCTCAGTCCACCACAAAATCAAAATTGATTGCACATTGTGTTTATCACTACCTCTGTATCCCATGACAGTTTATGTACAAACACCAATGGCGTCATCAGTCGATGCGCTCTGCTGAGCCTCATTTAAGTTGCATATACACATACAATGGCAGGTGCGTTGCGAATGTGCCGCTACAAACTGCAAGTCTGGAATAAACTGGTATGGTGTTCCTGGTTCTCAACCTGTGAATGTTTTTGATCGCTACAAGGGAGTTTGGGAACTTATAGCAGAGCACAGATGACAACATGTTTGCTCGAGACAGCACAAGCTAGCTCTAAGGTAAAGCTCATCTTAACATTATAGCGATGACGCTGGTAGTGACGATTCTCTCAGACCAATCAGTGATCTACAGTGTTTTCGCGTCAAGTTTGGTATCAGGTCAGATCGCTTGGAACCCCAACCGAGGTGGTATGAAAAAAAGTATCGGGTACTACATACTGCACCCAATGGAAAAGCTCCCAAAAGTAAGCTAAACTAAACCAAACCGTGGGGTACTATGCAATGGAAAAGCGCCATTGGAGGTTTACATGAACGTTTTGCTCATTAAACATTTCTATTTCTCAAAAAAAGTGTTTGAAACAATGTATAGTCACTCGAGATAAAGACTTCAGTAATCTCAGTAGTCTAATAAAAGTTTAATTTTACATGAAAATTTACCACATAGGGGCAGACATGTTGGGGTCACATGACCAGCTGAATACTACATTTTTGCAGAATTGGGCATGCCTGCATTTAAAGTCCCCTACCACATAATTTGGAGTACATTGATAAAACTTGTCTTATTGTACAAAAAAAAAACTTTTTTTAAAGGGGAAATATCATGAAAATCTGGCTTTTTTCATGTTTAAGGGCTATAATTGGGTCAAAGTGCTTCCATCAACCTAGAAAATGGGAAAAAGATCAACCCAGTAACTTAGTTTTGGTAAACTGTTCTCTACAAGCATGTGAAAAACAGGTCATTGAAATTTGGTTCCCCCTGTGATGTCAGAAGGGGATAATACCACCCCTAAATTGCACTATCCAACCATGACACTGCCATTTAGTGCAGAGATCAGCTCATTTGCATTTAAAAGGACACACCATATATGGCACATTTTTTTCACACATACAAGTGACAATTTTAACATGCTATAATAGATTATCTATATGGTATTTTGAGCTAAAACTTCACATACATACTCTGGAGGCAACAAAGATTTATTTTACATCCTAAAAAAGTCTTGTGAAATGTTCCCTTTAAATAAATGTGATGTAGGTTTGGACCCACCGGCGGGAGTTTAAGAGGTTTCTTCTTCAAATTTTTGTCTTTCTTTCTAAATATTTCCTTCCAGAGTTCTGGTTTCTCCACCCATGTGCAGGACCAAAAGATAGCCAATATGTTTGAGCTGTCTGTACCCTTCAGAGAGCAGCATTATCTAGCTGGTCTTGTCCTTACAGAGCTTGCTGTCATTCTAGACCCTGAGGCTGACGGGTCAGTACCCTGGTGTGTGTTTGGTCCTACTATTATTAGAGCTTGATTTATCATTAGCTTTTAAGAGTTTAATATGAAATGAATAGTCTTAAAAGGTCTATGTCTCTGGTCATACCAATGTTTTGGCACATTGAAGAGGTTTTGCCACTCATTTCACTTAAATAAAATACGAACAATTACATGTTTATTAAAGATCAGTTCTAATATTTGCAATCTCCAATCTTGCTGTAGGATGTTCGGTCTCCATAAGAAGGTCATAAGCGTGGTCCATAATCTACTCTCCAGTCACGATTCTGATCCGCGCTATGCCGACCTTGAGGTCAAAGCCAGAGTTGCCCTGCTTTACCTGCCACTCATAGGCATAATTATGGAAACCCTTCCACAGCTGCACGATTTCACTGGTATGTTCAGTTTTAGGTTTTTACGTTGTAAATCTGATATTATGCTGTATGGTAAATATACCAGTGTCTACATATGGGTGATTCTCACGAAAACTTGGTTTTAAAAATATCAAGCATGAAAATGTAAAAATTGCTTAAATTAACTTTTTTTCCCACCAGACATTGAAAAACAAAGTCTGGAGTAAATGGGAACATTAATTTAAAACTTTTACTTATTATTTAACACTTTTTGTAACATAATTTAAAAAGTTAGTCCTAAAAAATCTCATTACCGCAACAGTCAGAAAACATTAACACTGACATATTTTCAAAATGACATGACAAACCTGAAAGAACATAATTTGGAGATTCTGCACATGCATTTAAAATCAAAGTATTATGCTTCTATTAATTAAATTAACATTTAATAAGCATCTGTTGCGGTAATGATAATCAAAATGTCGTGTAAGCATTCTGACAAGACAATATTTCAAATTAACTGTAAAAAAAATGATCTTACCTGGTAGCCATCTTGAAGTAACTGGTCCATGTGCTTGGTCACTCAAAATCAAACTTTATTAAAATTCTGTATGTGTGCTTAAACTGTTCTCAAAAAGTGTTGCGGAGGATGAGAACATCAGGCATGGACACATCATTTTCCTAATTTTTCTTCATTATTATTATACATGAATATTCAGTAAATATTTTTCTTTCATCTAAAGTAGTCTAGCAAAACATCAATTTTTTTTTCTTAATATTTTTGTGTTAATTTGATTAAATTACAACATAACGCATGATCAAACACAGCCGGACACATTGCGGTAATGATAATTTCAGCAGAAAATGAGATAAAATGTACAATTATAAATTCTTATGTTGAAATCACACATTGTGCAAGGTAGAACACAGTATTGTGTTAATTCTGATGCTTTTTAATATTACTATATTACACATTTAAAGCTAAAATCATTAGTGCCGTGGTGTTTCAATGGTTTCGTTAGAATCACCCATATAATACATATTTTGTACTGTCAAATTTTGATCTTTTCTTGCCATCATAGAGTCACATAATCAATGGGGTCGTCCTGGTACTGAGGAACAGGAAACTGAGGGAAACAGTATGATCAGCCAGACTGTTGCCATGGCAATAGCAGGAACCTCTGTGCCACAAGTGTCAAGGCCTAGTAGTTTTCTGCTCAATCCACAGGTAGCGTTACCTTCCTGTTCTCAATAAACACATTTAAAGATGAAGCCTGTCATCTAATTTCATTCATCCACATATCTGTCCAGGCCACCCGCCAACATGCCTCAATCTCCGCTGAATCCAGCCGCAGTCTGCTCATCTGTCTGCTGTGGGTGCTGAAGAATGCGGATGAGATGGTGCTACAGAAGTGGTTCACCGATCTGTCCGTCTCTCAGCTCAACCGTCTACTGGACCTGCTTTACCTCTGTGTCTCCTGCTTTGAATACAAGGTCTAAATACACATCATATCTAAGCTTTGACTATATTAGAAGCGCTGTCATATGAGTTTCGGATTTGGCAGGAGTAACTGAATATGCAATGAGAGGTTTTTATACAAAAGCATATTCACATGTCCTTTAAAACATGCTGACTTTGTGTATTTTTCATGTTTATGTTTTCATGCAACTCTGCAGATTTCATCTGCTTATCTGTGTACTTTTACCTGCAGTGTTTAAAGTAATTTGTCTTTGTGTTTCTATCCATCCACCTCATACAAAAGGCCCATTTTTTGTTCATGCAGGGCAAGAAGGCATTTGAACGTATGAACAGTCTAACCTTTAAGAAATCTAAAGACATGAAGGCCAAATTGGAAGAAGCCATCCTGGGCAGCATAGGAGCCAGACAGGAGATGGTGCGGCGGAGCAGGGGGCAGCTGGGTTTGTTAATAAAAATCAATTATTTGGACCCCAAAATGGAAAGATTAAATGGTTTAAAGCCTTTTGAGATGCACTTTCGTAATGTATATTTGTGTTTCCTTTTCAGAGAGAAGTCCGTCAGGAAGTGCTTTCGGCAGTCAAGAGAACCTGCGCTGGAGAAAGGACATGACCCACTGGCGTCAGACCAGCGAAAAAATGGACAAGTATGATCTTTTGTGTGCCTTACCCAAAATCATAGTAGGTGAACCAGCAGATAAAGTACAAACATTGACAGCCTGCTGACCAGAAAAGCCCAGTAATAAGGATACATTTGTTAAACTATCCTTTATTTGTGTATTTTACCCGACATATTTCCTGATAAATACAGAAATGTCAATTTTTGGGGTACTGGAGGATGAAAATAAGGTTTCATACTAGTTTCAGACACACTGAATGTGGGATTGTTTAGACTGGGTAACTATATATTTGACTTGGTTAACATCTATCTAATAAGCACATAAGCTTAAGTGACACCTACAGAAAAGGGAAAAAGTTATTACATTTGATGATTCATTGTTCTTCAGAATAATGAATTGTTATATATATGAACTGCTTGTATTTATCCTATAAAATATTAATTTGATCATTGGTCCCATATTCTCCTTTAATACAGAAACGCCTAATCTGACTTAATAACACTTTACCTGACCTTGTTCTTTCATTTACTGTATGTTTAGGGGCCAGAGATCAGTCAGGTACTGTACTGTAATTTCAAAGTGTGTTTGCCTTAAATAACCCTTGCTTTGCTTTAGACCTAAATTTAAACATTCCCCTTGCTTCCCTGGTTCTCCCGCCTTTACTGGGTCTTGAATTGGTCTGGAAGCAGGATTCTGCCCCCGGACCTGTGTGTGTTTGTGTGTGTTAAGGGAATGGAGTAGGTTGCTGCTTGAATTATGTGATGCTGACCAGTGTGTTTTTGAGGAAAACCTAGTATGGATTATTAACCAGCCTCTCGAGACCAAAAGTTAGCTGTTGTACTAAAACAGATCTGGATTATGTAATATTCACAGCGTAATGCTGCGTTCACACCAGCCGCGGTAGAGGCGTCAAGCGCGATGATTTCAATGTTAAGTCTATTAAGTCAATGTAAAGACGCGTTGACGTGTGTCTGGAAGTCTCGTCTAGTCCGTGCGAATAGCGCGAATTTAGCATTTGCTGCAGGAAACGTGCGAGTTGAACTTTGCCGGAAAAAACAATCAGGAGCTTGATCTAGTACTGACGTGATTACAGGAAGCGCGCTGAGTCGCAGAAGCCCCTCCCATGACGCAAATTACGACGTGAATTTCTGCATGACTACAATTTCACGCGCGAATGAAGTGAGTACACTCGAAATGTTCAAGCATCCAACTACGCACGGTAGACGCGAATTTGATGCCTCAAACGCCTCTGGTGTGAACCCACAGTAACAGTTACATTTTAACTTTTATGTATCGTTAGGTTATTTTAGAAAATGTAAACTTTAGATATAACAAATGCATTAATGAGTCTCGTAGCTCATTATATGTTTAATTCTGTTTCCGAGTTGATCTAATTATGAATTCATTTGAAAATAAACATTGTGGTAGTTGTTTTATGTGAGCTGTCTTGAGAAAGGGTTCTTAACTCTTTCCCTGCCAATGACGAGTTTTTCCGGCAATCCGTATTTCTGCTATTATCCACCAGGTGGTGCTCTTACCCAACTTATAAAACCTGGAAGTATCCCCTTAGGGCAAACGGTTCAAACTCTATGTATGTACTCTATGCTCTGAATCTTATCTCAATTAAAGTCGTTCACTAAAACGCAATTATCTCAGCTTTTTGCTCAAAATTTGTTATTTTTGAAGAAACTCATATTTGAGAGGTGCTAAAAGAGAACAAATGAAGACAGGATGAAAGTTTTTTTTAAAGTAGAGAGTCTGTTCTTTCATTTGATATATTATACGTTTATATATTTAAAGAAGAACATTTTCTGGAAGGTATTCAACTTTTGTGAAAATCATAAAAATGCTGGTGCTGGCTGGCAACTTTTCTTTAAAAATGCTGGCGGGGAAAGCATTATCATCCAAATACGATTTTCCTTGTATATGATTCTTTCCTTGCAGTGCTTATAGTAATGCAACTAAGTTTAATTAAAATGCTTATTCAGATTTTGAATTTTTGTAGTCTTAAGGTTATTGCTGTTGGTAGAGATCCTGAAATTCCATCATGCTTAAAATCCAGGCCTAAGCATTCAATGTAAATTAATAGAAATAGGTTGGTCATTGGTCACTAATGACCAACCAGTCATTAAAGGAGCATTTTACCCATAGAAACATTAATCTTTATTGAAAGTGCGTCATATTTGTATTTGGTGCCTATTTGACCAAGAATAGGGGTGTTTGTAGTCTCACCCCTCAACAAAGATTTAGCACTTCCGTCTTTCAATGATGCAAAATGATGATTTTTACATCATTTACATCACTGAAATCTGTATTTCTCCTGTCTCAGTGGCAACTGAGGAAATGATGCACGACCATTCAAAAACATGACTGGGGTTCTAACTATACAAAGATTTATGCAAATGGGTGAAGTGTCCCTTTAATAAAGTTAAAAAAAGCTTCCGGATCACATAAAATTGTGACGCTGTCTGTGAATCCTGGTCAATGTTTTATTATCTAAAAGATTAAGAGCAGATTGATACCGTGAGATTTGTGGCAGGGCAATGGCTCTGCCCTTTCCTATATGCACCACTTTTGCACAGTTATAATACAAATACTTGGAAAATTTGATTAAACAATTTACATGACGTGCAGGCTACTGTGCAATGGGAGATAAATATTTCAATACCATTACTTATAAAATGTATCCACAATGCTTAGTCACAAGTCAGTTAGGCTTTGATTCAATTTGGTCTGTATCCAGAGATGCACGTCCATCTCTGTGTTCGCTCCCTTGAATGCTTGTGTGGAGTTTTCTTATGTTGTGCATGTTGTGTTGTGCCATTCACTAACTGTTTATCATCAAATTGTTTGACAGGACCAGGGCTGAACTAGAGCATGAAGCAATTATCGATGGCAACCTGGCAACCGAAGCTAATCTCATCATATTGGATACATTAGAAATAATAGTTCAGGTAGTACATTTCTAACTATATTTTAACTAATTCTATTTCTGACTATTTGTAACTATATAATGCCCTGTCTATGCATCTTGTAGACCGTATCAGTGACAGAGTCCAAAGAAAGCATTCTGGGAGGAGTTCTGAAGGTCTTGCTCCACAGTATGGCATGTAACCAAAGTGCCCTGTATTTGCAGCATTGTTTCGCCACACAGCGCGCTCTCGTGTCTAAGGTGAGCCGATGCTAATTTGTGCTCTAATTATCATTTGATGAATCAGACAAATAATACATACTTGATAATTCATAAATACACACAATTAACACAAATAACAGTTTTACGTCTTTTGCATTATTTGACAATTGCACTTTGATTGAAAATAATGCACAATAAAAATGTTCTGTTTGTTCATGTTGATGTAGATTGTCACTACTATTGGCTGTGCCGTGTGTTTAGTTTCCAGAGCTGCTGTTTGAGGAAGAGACTGAACAGTGTGCTGACCTGTGTCTGCGTCTCCTGAGAAACTGTAGCAGTAGCATCAGCACCATCAGGGCCCATGCCAGCGCATCTCTCTACCTTCTCATGAGACAGAACTTTGAGATCGGAAATGTGAGAAACTAATTCAAACACTGCATCTTCGTCTTAATAAAAGTCATCCTAAATGTATTGATCCTGTGGATTTAAACACATATATTTATATAAAAGCATTCTGTTCGGATTTGTTTTTTTAACAGTGCCGTTTAAGGTAACTTACTTAGTCTTTTATAGACTCTGACAGTTTCCCAGACAGGGTTTAGATTAATCCAGGACTAGCCCTTAGTTATATTAGGAAATTTTTTTACAAACATATCTTACTAAAAACAATACTGTTTATAAAGATAAAAAAATACTGTTTAAAGATACTGTGCATCTTGAGACAAAACAATATATGGTTAGGTAGCTCAGTGCATGATATTTTCAAATTAAGGCAGCTCAAGCATGCATTTTAGTTTGGGACTAGGATAAGCCCTATCTGGGAACCCGAACCTAAATATAATAATAGTAAACTTATCAAAACTATGGAATATCAAAAGTAACTTTAGGAATTATGTGGTGAAAATAAAAAAAATTCAATGTTTGTTAAATGCAAGATATTACTTTACACAAACTATGAGCACGAGTACTTGAGATTGCTCGAGTACTTGAACGTGGCATCGATGATCAATCACGAATACGATGATCATGTGGGTTTATTTTAGGGATGCACCGATAGGATTTTTTTGGGCCGATACCGATTCTGATTTCAACAGACAACTTCTGGCCGATACCGATACCGATATTAAACACTTGTATACAATACTAAACAGTTGGTCTATTAGCTAGTTTATTTCTGCATCAAATTATTTTTACTGAACATGGATTGGATCTAATTAACATTCAACTGACCAACATAATAAGAGAGGCACAAATTAAGCTAAAACAAATATAATAAAACAGCATGACAACCTTCAAAGGTGGTTTTTTCTATTCAGCATTTATTTTATTAACAACATTAACTCATTTTTTACATATAATGGATTTCTTTATGCAGTTAATTAATAAACAATCGGTATCGGCCTTTCTCGTGCTATTGCCGATATGCCGATGGTTTCAAATTCATCAAAAATCGGCCAATAAATATCGGTGGCCGATACATCGGTGCATCACTAGTTTATTTATTTATTGTGGTTATGTCGCCATTTGGATGTCTGGTTCGCATTACAAGCGCCTGTGGTTGTAAATACTGGGTGCGTGTATGGCGTTGAGCTACGCGCACCCGCAACCCGCCGATCTGCGCTATGAAGCCAAACACAGAAATGCAATATAAAATACATAACTATAATATCAGTGGTGTATAACCTTACATAATGTTTTTATTACCTTAGAATGAGCCGTTTTTATCTACATACACAGAGGGTCCCCTTACATGGAAGTCGCCATTTTGTCCCGCCATGTTTCTACAGAACCCCTTAAAGGACAACGTTTTTACTTAATTGTTTCTGACAATTTCTACCGTAGCTTCTCTATGCGTTTTGGTGAACGGTGGACTGAAACGTTGGTTCTAGTATGTGTTCACTTTTCCTGTCATAGTGTCTTCAAAATGAAGTTTTATTTTTTGTGTTTTTTAATAAAAATATTTTCATTTTCACCATGACGTATACGCCCCGCCCCTTTGATTGCACCGCCCCCAGTTAATCGAGTACTCGTTTCCAGACCTATGGATTAATCGAAATGAAAAAATGACGTAAATGCACATCCCTAACACAAAGTACTAGATTCTCTGTTTAGAGTTACGCGAAACCCAGCGTGTTACGGACATCTGCAGTTATACCTGCTGTGTAAGTGCGACAAGAACAGCATATTTACACATTCAGTGACATCTAAGCAATTGCAAACGTTTTTATTACAAGAAATATGCAATATTAGTTAATGCCATTGAAGGTAAGTGATTCATGTGAGTACCGCACGCCCGGGCGAATTAACATAAATGTATCGTTTTCATGTGAATGCTTATATATATTATTCACTGGTATACACAGTATTTAGCGTCTTTATCAATAACACGAGTAGTTAAATTTTTTGTGTTCTATCTTCTGCAGAACTTTGCCCGAGTCAAAATGCAGGTGACCATGTCTCTTTCATCTTTGGTGGGTACGTCTCAAAACTTTAATGAGGAGTTTCTGCGCCGCTCACTCAAGACCATTCTTACTTATGCAGAAGAAGATCTGGAGCTCAGAGAAACCACCTTTCCAGACCAGGTGAGCCATATATTTCTCTTGAGCATCTATCATGAGGTCCAGAACATGGAGAGCTAATTATGGCTTTGGGTTTCAGGTTCAAGACCTGGTGTTTAACCTGCACATGATTCTGTCAGACACAGTGAAAATGAAGGAACATCAGGAAGATCCAGAGATGTTAATTGATCTGATGTACAGGTACTGTTGCTTGCAGTGCCATTATTTGCTCCACCTGTATGTTTAAAGGAAAACACCACCGTTTTTCAATATTTTACTATGTTCTTACTTCAACTTAGACGAATTAATACATATCTATCTTTTTTCATTGCGTGCCCTTAATCTTTGTACAGCGCGTTGTGAACATGTTAGCATTTAGCTTAGCCCCATTCATTCCTTAGGATCCAAACAAAGATGAATTTAGAAGCCACCAAACACTTCCATGTTTTCCCTATTTAAAGACTGTTACATGAGTAAGTATGGTGGCACAAAATAAACTTGGCAATTTTTTAAGCGGATAAAAATTAGAACTATATTGTATGGCAGAAGAGCACTTAGTTTGCAGCACTTCAACCATGGGTGCAGTAATATTGATGGAAGTTTGAGCGAGAGGGGGAGTTTAGTCAGGAGTGATGATGTTACTACGTGCAGAGGTTGTGTGCTCTTCCGCCATGCAATATAGTTCTCATTTTTATTCGCTTAAAAAATCGGCATGTTTTATTTTGTGCAAAACATGGTAGTGTTTGGTGGCCTAAGGAATGAATGGGGCTAGGCTAAATGGATGCGTTGTACAACGATTAAGTGCATGCATTGAGAAAAGAGAGGTATGTATTAATTTGTCTTAAGTTGAGGGAACAACATAGTAAAATATTGAAAAAACGGTGGTGTTTTCCTTTAAAACCTGTATTATTATTTTATTCAGGCTAACCGTGCTAACTTGGTTTAAGTATTTATATGCAGAACCATAGAAAGCTAATGCAAATTCCTGTGGCATTCAGAAAGAATATCTTTACAGGTCCTAATTTACTCCATTTTATTATTTATTCAAAAATGTGTTTTCCGATCTATAGGATTGCGAAGGGCTATCAGACGTCCCCTGACTTACGACTGACCTGGTTACAAAATATGGCCGGGAAGCATTCCGAGAGGAATAACCACGCAGAGGCAGCACAGTGTTTGGTACACAGCGCCGCCCTGGTGGCCGAGTACCTTAGCATGCTGGAGGATCGCAAGTACCTGCCTGTGGGCTGTGTCACATTTCAGGTTCCTGCCGCACGCAAATAATAATGCATCAGTCGTATACCTTTCAAAAATATACTCAAATATACTTTCTTATGCAACAGAACATTTCATCTAATGTACTGGAGGAATCGGCAGTGTCAGATGACGTGGTGTCCCCAGATGAGGAGGGGATCTGCTCGGGGAAATACTTCACTGAGGCTGGCCTGGTCGGGTTGCTGGAACAGGCGGCAGCCTCTTTTTCTATGGTGACTTATTTACTTTTATGTTGGACCAAGACATTTTAGAACTCACAATTGGCAGACACTTTTATCTAACGAGACTTGCAGTGCATTTAAGGTCAATTTAAATAAACCATGACCTTTGTTTTGCTAACACAACGCTCTACCAATTGAGCTTTACGAACATGGTGCTTCCCGCTTAAGATGATTTGAATCCGGTGTGTTAAAAAAGGGAGACAAAATATGTGTTTTGGATTAATTCACATCCTCAATGTTGTTCATGCATGTCATTATTTGACTGTAGGCTGGTATGTACGAAGCAGTGAACGAGGTCTACAAAGTCCTCATCCCTATACACGAGGCCAACAGAGATGCTAAGAAGCTGGCCACTATTCATGGTAAACTTCAGGAAGCCTTTGGCAAAATTGTGCACCAGGTAAATCTTCATTTCGCTTATTGGTTTGGATCTTAAAAACAAGCTCTGTTTATTGTTTTTATAAGTACTACAAGCACGCCGTTTCAGTACAAGACAACAGGACTTTGTATTATTGCCCTAGTAGCCGAATGTAACAACCTGCCAACTCATGCGAACAGGCACGTCTCACAAAGAGATCTAACTTGGCAGCAATTTGCTTGTGTGTACATATATTAAGCAAATGTACCATAACCTGAGGCTATGTTTGTGTGTGTAGATCACTGTGGTACTATTACTTGTGGTTACCTGTAAAATAAGATCACTTTTACTATTGCTTAAGGTTGTAAGGTTTTGTTCAAGTATTAAAATTTGATGCAGCATAACCTCGCACCTCAAAGTTGTGCCATTACCCGTTTTTCATCTACGAAACGTAAAGAAGTCATAAAGGCTTGCATCAAAGGGAACTTAAAATATTATAGAGACTCTGAGGTAGACTTTTACATATATCCATATTTCCCATAGTGCCTTGCAGTTAGCTTGTCAGTCAGGAGGGAAGGGGTGTGACTGTGACCTGTGTATGTTGATTTGTGCGGTATTTTTTCTGTCATACAGAGCACAGGCTGGGAGGTAGGTGCTGAAATTCATGGTTAATGCTTGGCCCACATCTGCAAGCTGTGGGCATTTATCACGACTCTCTTTGCTGTGAATTTGACCCATTAACCTTTTTACAGACGTTTTCATTTCTTCGTCCATCCCTCCATGTCTCTTTCCGCGGGGGGCGTCCATCTTTCTCACGTCTTCCTCTCCCTTCTCTTTCTCGAGGAGAAGCGATCTTAACATTGTCAGTTTTGACGGGCCATGCATGGGAGCCACTGTGTGACACTAATGAGCAGATTTATTCATGAATGCGCCATTTCACGTCCTCATTCGTCTCTTTCTTACATCAGCACTGCCATCTCAGTCTTAACGTGACTTCAGGAGCACAGGGTTCGATTTACAAGAGGTGTAGATGGCCGTACCGTACGTAACTGACAAATGAAGAAGAACTTAGTGATAAAGTCAATTATTTTTGTCGTCATTAGGGTTGATTCACATATCGCGTCTTTTGCATGCTCAAGTATGTTATTTTAAATGTAGGTGCACGGTATGCGCGCTCATAATAGAAACGATGTGGTCGCGACACACGCTGTGCGACGTGCTCTTTTTTTCCAGGCGGGACCGCATCGAGTTAAAAACATTTCAACTTTTCAGAATGCCGCAAACGCACCGCAGGTCACGTGTCGCGTTTTGGGTGCGACATGTGAATGGCCCCTAAGAGTGTATGCATACTGCACCCTGCCGGATTTTTGAAACCTCGCGTACATTGTGCGTACAGGAGTATGTAGGCCATAAGAGACATTGCAATTTGTTGCATGCGTCGAAAGTAGGGCTGCTCCATTATCGGCAAAATCATTATTCTATATCACTATTATTTTGGTAAAAAATTATAATTACGGTTATTTAAAACGATTACTCTGTGACTTTGAAAACATGCATTTATTTAACCTTTTTATTAAGTAAGTGTTGCAATAGGCTACGCGTGTCATAGCAGTAGTGCCTTCGTAGTTTCTTATAAACACATCGGTCAATCAAAAATGATTTCCTGAACGTCAGCTGAAGTGTATTAGTTGAATGAACTATGCTTTGCAAGGCTGTGGGTTTGTTGTGCGCGTATACTCACATTTGCATAAAAAATCTGACTATACCCAATGCTTTACGTTTGACATCATAATGATCTTGTTAAAATATATAAAATTATGTTATCACCAATAAATAAAAAATTCCCTTCCTAAAGTGACTACAAATGAAAAGTTTGGTTCCAAAATGCAATAAATCCATTTTGACAAATTTCGGTAAAAACGTGTTTTCAATACCAAGAAAGTGATGAGATGAAAACCACTATTTTCTGTTACAAACTTTCACATAGCATCTTTATGTTATAAAAACATAAAACAATTCAAATCCATAACTTGATTTTCAAAGATTTATTATAAAAACGAATTATTTTTTCCACAAAATGCAATAGATCCATGACAGTTTTTTATTTCAAAATGCTATAAATCTATTAAATCAATGTATAAATGTGCATTCATCTTTACCATTTTATATTTATTTAGTTGACTAGTGGTATACAATGACTAAAAAAATAAACATTAATGGCATTAACCAAAACACTTACTTTGTTGAGAACACTGTCATTGCTGCAGTTACTTGACATCGCCTCTTTACATTTTTCACAGCAATCAGCTGTAAAATGTTTTGGTGATGCTCGATTTTCGTTGACTTTGAGTAAAATAATGGAAAGTTTTTCATAAGATCCTCTGGGGTCAATGTGTTAGCATGAGAAGCTTGATGCTGTCGGGAGAACAAGCACCCGCGTACCCTTTCGCGGAAATTATTAAATGTTGATGGCTTACGTTTCTTTCCCGTCACAGAAAACCATCACAGGTTTAGCAAAGCAATTAAAGTTTTATTTTGTTTTGTTTGTTGATCACGAAGTACAAAGTAGATGAGGAAAACTAGGACTCAGTGTACTCAGCGCGCCGCCATTGTTTGTTTACATTGCGTGACTGGTGGGCTTTAATATCAGGAATGGATTTATTGCGTTCTGTAAAAAAGGAGGAGTGGTGTTTATCGCATTTTGGGAAAAAAGGGAGAAAAGATGACAGAATAACACTGCGAATATTGGATTTTGCATAAAATTAAGAATTTACTTTTAACTACTGACCTGATATAATACTGATTTTGGTAGTAACTCTTTTTTTTTCAAAAATGGCGTTTATCGCGTTTTGGAACCAAACTCTTTAAATTATTATTATTATAGAAAAACTGTTATTGCAATACGCCTATATCTCCAGGGATCTTAAATATTTTTTTAGCATATTGATAACAAATAAAACAATAAGTACTGGGTTGCACTGATATATTGGCCTATAATTTTTTACAATTATTTAAAAACCACAGATGATGAGGGCAGATTATATCCTGGCAATCAAATTGGGTGAAAAAACAAATCAGAACTCATGCTGTGTGATGATTTTGAATTTATACTCCCTACACTTTTAGTATTTTTATGACATAATAATTTGAAACAAGGAGCAAAAAGCAAAACTAAAGATTATCCGTAGATGTCATTTTAAAGTTTGCTTTGTACTTCTGTGGCACGTGTACGCCGTGGCGTACGCAGAGATGCAAACCCAACGCAGTAGCCTATGCTGTAGCCAGAGGCGCACTTCTCCCAAAATGTAACAACGCATCAATGCTACACGGACCGCAAGCGCTGTGATTGGTCTGGTAGAACCCCTCCTTTGGGTCAAAAAGTTCTGCGGCACATTTCCTCGCACAGATTTTTTCTTGGACCGTAAAAACAATGATGGACCAAGTTGAGGAGCTATATTTAGCAACTCAGAAGTCTTTTTACCTACACCACTGCTGATGCTTTTTCAAAAATCTTACACAATTAGATTTTTCTTTGGCTTTTTGCCTTGATACTGTAACATGCCCGTGGACACTGCCTACTTGCGATCTGTATGTGTAATTGCACGTCAACGCAAACAACAATGCAGAGGTATGAATTAAAACTGAAGTCCAAAACTGAAGTCCTACGTCCTACCCACACTGCAAAAAAATGACTTTCAGTACAAATATAAAAAAAATCTTAAATTAAGATGCATTTTCTTGATGAGCAAAATGACCTAAGAAAATAAATCTAGTTTTTAGACAAAAAGGCAATAGGTTAAGAAAAAATGTATTAATAAAAAAAAAAATACTTAAAGGCGGAGTGCACAATGTTTGAATGCCAATGTTGATATTTGAAATCACCTAAACAAACACGCCCCTACCCCAATAGAATCTGGACCTTCTTTTAAAAGACCCGCCCCACACATACGCAACCCGGCAAGGATGTCGGTTAGTACAGAGCCATAGACACGCGCCTTACTGCTGATTGGCTACAAGTGTGTTTTGGTAGTCGGCCCGTCTCCTTTTCCAAAGCGTTTTTCAAACATTGTGCACTCCGCCTTTAATTCAAAAAAAAAATTTCTTATCCCATTTGGCACATTTTTTGTTTTAAGCACAAATTTACTTAAATTGTATATTTTTTTGTCTAAAAACTAGACTTATTTTCTTTGGTTATTTTGCTTGATCTTGATCTTTATCTTGATTTAAGAATTTTTAGATATTTGTACTGAAAAGAAGACAAAAATACTAAGTAAGAAAATGCTGCAAACTAAGTGCTCTTCCGCCAAACAATATAGTTCTCTTTTCCGCTTAAAAAAATCCCAACGTTTTATTTCGTGCCACCATTCTTACACGTGTAACTACTCATGTAACAGTCTTTAAATAGGGAAAACATGTAAGTGTTTGGTGGCTTCTAAATTCATCCCTGTTTGGATCCCAAGGACCGAATGGGGCTAAGCCAAATGCTAACACATTCACGACACTCTGTACAAAGATTAAGTGCACGCATTGAAAACAGATAGATATGTATTAATTCGTCTAAGTTGAGGTAAGAACATAGTAAAATATTGAAAAACGGTGGTGTTTTCCTTTAAGTAATCAAATATCGGTAAAAAAAAAATGTACCGGTGCACCCCTAAATAAGTGTTCTGGTAAAAGGACACTATACAATTCATACATAATATTTATGTTTTCAGCCCCAACATCACTTTACCCAAAGTTTTTTAATTAATAATTCACGTCGTATTGATCTCAAGTTCAAAAAGTAAAAATATTTACCAAATGATGATCTCCTGCAGACTCCCTACTTAACCACCTAAATCGACCCCTGAATTCTCATTTGCATCATGTTTTTGTGTAAACTAGTATTAATCTCACTCTCACATGGATAACTGCATGGCAGCAACTCGACTTTATATTTGACACACTTACTGTATTGAAGCATTACACCAGGAATGCAACTGTCTGTTTAATAAAGATCCTTTAGTGCACTCTTCTCTGCCTGCCTCTCCCTAACTGCATGTTCGTTTCTTCAGTTTTGTAGTCTTTTTGTGGTTTGTATAGTATTGATTTTGTGGTGTTTGGTAGTGTTGTGTATATGTGCTTTTAGTTGGTCTTTCGAAGTTTCTTAAATAAAATATGTTCTGTTCTCTCCTTTTTTATTTTCCTGGTTGCCGACCCCTCCTCTTCCCACTTTAATTATTGTGTCTTGTGGTAAGTTCCTAGTTTTAGGGTTTATTTCTGTCGCGTTTATGACTGGAAAACTGATTGCAATGAACCAGAGGGGCTGAGCCATCTCAGACAACCAAACACGGATGATTGTTGTAAAATAATTTAAGAAAAGCTAAACTTAACATTCTATTAGACTTTTTTTGATGTTTTCCAAAGTTTTTGCTGCAAAGCGAGAATATTTTATTAGCACATAGTCAGTATGGTTGGTGTGTTGGTTCAGCCCTCTCTTGCACCTGATTGACACTTCACTTTCTGTCTTTAGAGCACTCCGATATCTTCCTGTTTCTGTTCCTGACACCTTTTTTTTCTTACTTTACCTCTAAAATCCTGTCGAACCAGTACCTACTAATTGTTTTTGGCCTGACGTTGTGTATTCGTAGCCTGCAGCAGCATCTTTATGTTCGCATGAGGAACATACTACAATCTAAATCTTATCTGATCTGTTCTCTATCTATTCTTCTGAATACATTTATTAACTTGTTTACTGTTTAGGAACATAAGGTTCTTACTGCTGTTGTCTTTCCTTTTATATAATTCTCAGATAATGTCACACTGTTTAAAACTGCTTCTCAATCTTGACTTAAACTGAAATGTTTTCAGTTAGGGTTTACTATATGTCTTGCGTGGAGAATGCCTACTTTCTTCTTGACCACTGCACCCTTTCATTAAAAGGATAATACAGTTTCATTTCATTTTTATGGAACATACTGTAACAAATGTGTGATTTAAAGGGACACTCCACTTAAATATGCAATTTTTCAGCTCCCATAGAGTTAAATATTTGATTTTTATCGTTTTGGAATCCATTCAGCTGATCTCCAGGGCTGGTGGTACAATTTTTAGCATACCTTAGCATAATCCATTGAATCTGATTGGACCGTTGGCATTGCGCTAAAAAATACAGACGGAAAATTGGAAGTTGCAATTTTCTAGGCAGATATGGTTGGGAACTGTGCTCTCATTCTGGGGTAATAATCAAGGAATTTGCTGCCGTGGCATGGCTGCGGCATGCGCGATGATGTTATGCAGCGCCTGAAAATAGTCCCCTGCTATTGAAAGAAACAAAGGGGACTATTTTCGGACAGTGCGTAAAATCACTACGCCTGCTGCAGCCATGTTACATCAGCAAAGTAATTGATTATTACATCAGAATGAGAGAGTAGTTCTTGGCCATGTCGGCCTGGAAAATCACAACTTTTAATTTTCTGTCTGTCTTAGTACACAATGTAACTACAGAAGAGTCAAGTTTTAAATAGGAAAAATATTGAAACTCTTTGGGGTTTTTTTTGCACGATGCTAATGGTCTAATCCGATTTAATGGATTGTGCTAAGCTATGCTAAAAGTGGTAGCGCCAGACCCGGAGATTAGCTGAATGGATTACAAAAAGATAAAAATCAAATGTATAACTCTAGGGGAGCTGGAAAATGAGCATAATTTAAAAGAAAGTGGAGTGTCCCTTTAACATCAGTAATATGTGTATCAAGGTATAACATGGAGACTGGCATTAAAATGATAGTACAACCAAAAATGGAAATTGTGTCATCATTTACACACCAACAAGTTGTTACAATCCTATATACAGTTTTATACAGATTTGTGTAAACAACCAGAGACCATGAGCACCCTTGATTTCCATAGTAGGAAACAATTATACTATGGAAGTCAATGGTGCTCAAAAATGGTTTAGTTACAAACATTGCTCAACAACTTAAATACATACCTTTCTCACCTCTGTGCATGCTGTAACTCTGTCTGACGCAGCCCCACTGGCTTAGCTTAGCACAAAGACTGGAAGTAAGTGGCTCCAGCTAGCATACTGCTCCCATTAAGCTATTCACTTTCGGTCTTTGTGCTGGGCTGGGCTGGCGGGGGCTGCGTCGGACGGAGTGGCAGCGCGCACGGAGAGGAGAAAGGTATGTATGGACTTTTCCCCAAAAAATTCCCAAAATGTGGGCGTGTTCCTTTAAGGGTGAGTAAATGATGACAGAATTTTCATTTTTGGGTGAACTATCCCTTTAATTTATCTTTTTATCTTTTGCTAGCAGTATGCTACAGTACAGTATGATAGATGATTATATTGTGTGTGATTCTGCATTAATATTTGTGTTAAAACTGTGGTTTCTTCTGCTTAACTCTTCATTACATCAAAATAAAGCCAGTGTTAAATACAGGTTGTGGGAATATAAATGTATACCCAACAATGTTTACATTGCTGTTTCCACTTGATAACACTGGCAAGATCAAATGTTACATTTAGCTTAATGCAGTATACTTTTCTTCACGAGTCACTCTTTTGTAATTTTGTAAATCTGTCTTTTACATCAGTTGCCAATTTGTAATAGAAACTTTGTTTCTTTTTAGGATGGAAAGCGAATGTTTGGCACCTATTTTAGAGTCGGATTTTACGGTTCAAAATTTGGTGATTTGGATGAGCAGGAGTACGTGTACAAAGAGCCGGCTATTACCAAGCTGGCAGAAATCTCACATCGACTTGAGGTACATAACAGGGGAATGCATCCAAATTTTGTGTGCGTAGGTCACTTTGAAAGTTTATTTATTTGTATTTTTTTCATATATTTTTCTTTACAGAGTTTTTATGGTGAAAGGTTTGGGGAGGAACAAGTGGAAGTCATTAAAGACTCTAATCCAGTCGACAAGTGTAAATTGGATCCAAATAAGGTGTGCTTCAGGTGTGCGTGACCCTTACCATTTGCTACTTGTGCTTAATTGAACAACGATAAATGATTCTCTCCAATACAGGCTTTCATTCAGATCACATACGTTGAACCGTATTTTGACACCTATGAAATGAAGGACCGAATCACGTACTTCGATAAGAACTACAACCTGCGGCGGTTTGTCTATTGCACGCCGTTTACGCTGGACGGAAGGGCGCACGGTGACCTGCACGAACAGTATAAACGAAAGACCATCCTTACTACCTCTCATGCCTTCCCGTACATCAAGACTCGCATTAACATCATCCACAAGGAGGAGGTAACCCAAAACTGCATCCTTGTGAACGTTATTAATGTAAATAAAAATTATTTACATAACTATAACACTTTTTTGCTTCTGCACAAATGTTCAGATCATCTCCACACCCATTGAAGTTGCCATTGAGGATATGCAGAAGAAGACCCAGGAGTTGGCTTTTGCTACACATCAGGACCCATCTGATGCCAAAATGCTGCAGATGGTTCTGCAGGGGTCTGTGGGCACCACTGTTAACCAGGTGACTTGTCGGACATCGCTACTTAATACAGTTACTACTATCATGGTCTTCTTGAGTATTTTCATTTTAAAAAGTAACACATGATGTCCATTTAAGGTTACTGCTTGGTCAAATATCAATGGAAACTTTCTAGTTTTTTTTAAAGATGGAAAATAAATCTTTTGTGTCCCCAGAGTACCTATGAGAAGTTCTAGCTTAAAATACCACACAGATAATTTATTATAGCTTGTTAAAATTGCCACTTTATAGGTGTGAGCAACTTTTGTGTGTGTCCCTTTAAATGCAAATGAGCTGATCTGTGCACTAAATGGCAGTGTGGTGGTTGGATAGTGCAGATTAAGGGGCAGTATTATTATAGTAAGATCCTTTTCTGACATCACAAGGGGATTCAAATTTCAATTAACTATTTTTCACATGCTTGTGGAGAATTGTTTATCAAAACTTAATTACTGGGTTGTTCTTTTCACATTTTCTAGGTTGATAGAAGCACTGGGGACCCAATTATAGCACTTATGGAACATGGAAAAAGTCATGATATGTCCCCTTTAAATGACCAAGCAATACATGTATTGTATGTTCCTCTGCAGGGCCCCCTCGAAGTGGCGCAAGTGTTTTTGTCTGAGATCCCCAGTGATCCTAAACTCTACAGGCATCATAATAAACTTCGACTTTGCTTCAAAGACTTCACAAAGAGGTTTGATTCTAAAATACAGCATCGATGGCAATAACCGAGTTCTTTGTGTCTCGATTACACTATATAATCTGTTGTCTTATTAGAATATTGCAATGTAAATGTGACCCTGCCTTTAAAATCCATGCTATGTCTCAATCTAATTATTGGGTGTTTATAGGATTAGGAGGCATCAAAGTTTGATTTCCATTTAATATTGACAGAGTAAGGTCCTGTAAAAGATTCAAATTAAAGATATCAAGGTCATGTCAGAGACACTGAGTACGAGTCCCACCTCCACCCTGTACTTTCTTGTCTTCTCTGTGTTCATCACTGTCTGTCAATGAAATGTAAAAAAAAATCAAGGTTATATTTTTACAGAATGTTTTTTGCATTATGTAGGATGATTTAAACAGTTAATCACAAAAATGACTTTAGCTGGGTTTTCACAGGCAGTGTCACAAATGTGTTGCCACTGGTAATGATATTTTTCTTATTGAACCCATCTCCAGATGTGAAGATGCCCTTCGCAAAAACAAGAGTCTGATTGGGCCGGACCAGAAAGAGTATCAGAGGGAGCTGGAGAGAAACTACCACAGACTGAAAGAAGCTCTGCAACCTCTTATTAACAGGAAGATACCACAGCTCTACAAACCTGTCTTACAGGTCAACTCCCACAGGTCAGAAAGAAGTATTGATGTCAGAAACTCAAAATTGTTTCAACTTAGCACAAGTGACAAGGTGTAAATGCGGCTCGATTAGAAAGCCTGATCATTAAAAACTGTGCAGAAAGTGATAAAAATAAATGGTTATTTCCTAAATATTCCCAATTGTAAAATCTTTTACATTTATGCCAGGCTGCAGATGTCGCTTTGTGCTAAATAAAACGCAGCTTACTGAATCATGTTTGACAAAGTACACAATAGGGCTTTTCACACTGTACTTAACCATGGGTTATCTTCATTCTAAACCCTGATTTTAAACCTAGGTTAAGGATCATTTCACATTTGTAATTTAAACGGTTTTGAAAACTCGGAAGCAGGGTTAAAGGAGAGGTTCATGATTTTTGAAAAAAAACTTTGGAGAAGAGAGTCGGGCCGAGTACCAAAACACACTTGTACCCAATCAGCAATAAGGGGCGTGTCTACCAAACGACATTGTTGCCTGGGTTATGTATGTGTGGGGTGGGTCTATCAAAAGAGGGTCCAGATTCTATTGGGGTAGGGGCGTGTTTGTTAGGTGATTTCAAATGTCAACATTGGCTTTCAGAGATCATGCACCCCGCCTTTAACCCTGGAAAACCCACATGGTCAAATTTGTTCAATAGAATAAATGGGTTTTTGGATTTTCCTGGGTTCTCCAGGGTTAATATGCAAATGAAAACGTTAACAGGAGGTTTAGGAATACAAAGTGTGAAACATCAGATTATGAACAGTGTGAAACATGAAACCGATAACCCATGATTCTATTTACCTGATGTTTAGAATAGCCGGGGTTAACTATTTCAAGTGTGAAAAGCCGTAATGGTAGTAGTAGGCCCTATATATCAAATGAAAGCTCTTGTTGAGCTATTTCAGCTGCCAGAAGGACACAAGTGAATTTTTCATCAATTTATGCCCGGTTTCACGGACAAGGCTTAGCTAAAGCCAGGACTAGGCCTTAGTTGTCAAGATGTTTAATAAACATGCCTTAGAAAAATGCGTTTTGAAGAGTTAAAAACATAGATAAGTCGCACTGGACTATACGTTGCGTTTATTTAGAAAATGATTTCACAAAAACTAACCTGAAGTACAGACATTTAATCTGGAAAGGTAAGTTATTCAACTGAACAATAGCACAGAACAGCAGGCTGAATATGTGTTCGTACATGTTAAAGTAACATAAACAGTTATTTACACAATAGCATACAGAACATACCTAGGAGGCTAAATAGGCTAAATTAACACGACAAGCCAAATCAAGTTAAAAAAGGTCCCGAAGTCATTCAACATAACTGAATCATTGAATCACATAAATACACGAGCAGCATAGAGCGGACTCTCACGGCTGTAGACGGTAATGGTTTCTCTTGCTGCTTATGAAATAATTTTGACGTATAAGTCGCACCTGACTAAGACTTATAGTCCGGAAAATATGGTACATGTAAGGGATTATGTAGGGGCAGCTGGTAGTTATCGGGAAATAAGCCCGACAGTGTGATCAAGACCCAACACGAAGCGGAGGGTCTTGTATCACATTGAAGGGGCTTATTTCGCGATAACTACAGCCTGCCTCTACATTATCCCGCTTATTACACGGCTACTTGCCACATAAGAAAAAAACTGGACATGAATATGAATTTGAAACATTTTATTGGCATATTTGTTTTAAATAAAAATTTTTATCCTTTTGCGAAACTTTGCACAGATGCATAAAATGATCGTAATACCTTATTAAGATCCTCTGCTTCATACTTGTCTGTCTCCATTTTTTTCTCTTATAGCCAGTCTTTGAGAAGTTTTAATCCCCATTCTGTATTTTTGTGTGTGTTGGCTTCGTAGCTGTCATGCTCTATTTTGTCAAGTTCAGTCTTAGTAAGCTCTCTGTGTCTTGTCGTTGTTCGTTTTTCTATCCACTGTTTAAATGTTTTGTTTTTTCCGTACATGTTAAAATTAATGTCAAAATTTTCCATTCTTAATTGTGGTTGTCCAGTGTTTGTCACAAGATGGCGCCAAACAGTAATCTTTATTGGCGCGGAGCGATTTTAATCGTACAAGTAGTACCGGCTATGCGTTATTACTTTGGAGCGGTTATTATTTGAAAAGAATGAACCTGCAAATGTCTCAACTGACCAATCAGAATCAAGCATTCCAGAGAGCCGTGTAATAAAAAGTCATATCAAACCATGGTAATTTTTTGGTCCTCTTGTAAAGCTGGTGAAATGTCACACCCCTCTTGTTCATAGCCCTTGTTTTGTAATAGTTCAGTTCAGACAGAATTATTAAACAAAACTGTTATTGTAACTCAAATACGTTTATGCTTTTATTCAATGCCACTTATGGTGCATTACAAGGTATACATTTATTAACAGCATTTGTGGTCCCTGGGTTCGAACCCAGGACCTTTAGTGTTTCTAACGCAATGCTCTAACACTGAGCTATACGGGGCAAAAATAATCCTGACTGAATCAAAATTGTCAAGAATATAATTTTTTATATTAGCATTAGATCAGTGCTGATACCCAGCCCCAGTTAGAGAAGAGTGAACACATTTATTTCTTCAGGCCACGTTTATTGTTTTTACATCTGCCGTAATGATTCAACAGTATGGTGCGGTTAGGTGTTTGATGAGTGTTTAACCTCCCGTTTTCCTTTTTAACAAGCAGCAAAAGGACAGCCTGACAAGGTACCCAAGTGGTAGCAAGGTGTTTTTGTTTTTTCTCCCATTTTTGTCCATCCTGACATTGTTTTTTTCTTTTTCTTTCAGAGACTCTTTTAGCAGAATGAGCCTTCGTAAGCTAGACCTGTGAAGACGAAGAAAACTAAAAATAAAATCAAATGCAATTTTATTTATTTGTATATATATCAGTCCTCACAATATCAGTGTTTCTGTCATAAAGTGTTAAAAAGTTTGGTACATCATTCCAATTTTGTATTCGTTTACAAAATGGCCTGTTACATGATCGTAAGACCTGCGGGTGAATTTAGCCTACAATGTGTCAAATCTGTATTCAATTTGCTGTGCACTTTTTTATTTAATTTTTTTATTTCATTCCAGTGCATTTTTAATAGTCATGGTACAACTTAAAGTTTATTTAATCTTAACGGAAAACGCAAAAAGGATACGATTTTTTTTTCAGCATTATGTAGTTTTCTGTACCTTTTGTTTAAATATTTTACTAAATAAATACTCTAATATTCATTCTGGTGTGCAGTGTTGGTGTTTAAAATAAAATGAAGCATTTTTACATGCTAGTGATTTAAAGGACAAGTTCAGTATTTTACACCCAAAGCCCTGTTTTCAGATTGTTTATGATGAACGGTTTTGACTGAAATTTGGACAAATGATGCTGGCCCGAGAATTTATAGGTTTAAAGGAACAATCCTTCCTAAAATGCATTAACTTTTGTTTACAAAGACGTGAAACTCACCGAGTGGTCAGGGATGTTCCCTGATATGCTCACACAAAAATCGCTGCAAAAGACGCCCTCCAACAGGTTTTATTGTAGTTTTGTCCAACTCCTTTTACTTGTATTAGATGTGCTGTGAGGTACGATATTACTCCGCACCGGGACTTTTTTGTATTCTTGCAATTGGCAAAAGCGGATTATCGCCACCAACTGGGCTGGAGTGTCTATTATTCAAGCTCTCAGCGGAAGAATGTTTGGGTGTGAGGCGTTTGGAAAAATAGGTCCACCAGTTTACAATGAATGCTAAAACAACCTGTTGGAAAGCATCTTTTGCAGCGATTTCCGTGCGAGCACATCAGTAAACACCCCCGACCACTCGGTGAGTTTCACGTCTTTGTAAACGAAAGTTTAATGCATTTTTAGGAAGGATTGTTCCAGTGCACCTATACACCCATTGTAACAACGATCACCCGAAAATTCTCGGGGCAGCCGCATACGTCGAAATTTCAGTCAAAACCTATTTCTATTTCATTACAAACACTCTGAAAACAGGGCTTCAAGTGCAAAACACCGAACTTGTCCTTCAATTGGTAAAAATAGACCAGGTATCCCTCCCCAAATATACAATAGAATGCCATATTATAGTAGCATTTTCCATGATTTATTGCTTTCAGATATCTAACTATATTGGCATAAAGCCAGGTCTGCTTACAACATGGGAACACTGCAAAAAAAGCTTCACCAACTGGAATGAGGTATAGTTTATACAAACTAGAAAAATAAGTTGCTTTATCCCTGCAGACATATAAAGACAATTAATATACTCTGACCAAC